>NC_056704.1:6345344-6404556 GCF_018831695.1 Puntigrus tetrazona | reverse complement strand
GAACATCATCATTTAATAGGGTTTTGTAATCTGAACTGTAATCTAGACATGAGGAATTGTAAGAATCAGTGATTTCAAAAGTCTGATCATCTTAAGATCCTTATGCTGAGAGACATTGAAAATCCTGTCAGAAATGTTCAGTTGACCTTAAAATGACCTCAATTCAGAGATCACGAAAGGACAAAAAGAGAGTTTTGAACAACCTTGATATACTTCAAGAGGTGCTGAAAGTGATGGTAATACGCTTTACTAATCATTTCCTGGAGAGGAATCAAATTCTAGTTTGTCTTCTTAAATATATCATAGAAAGATCGAATAACAAGTTTTACGTTTCCAAAATGTTGGGATTTTTTAGAAATCACTGTCATTTAAAGCTGCTCGTATTTTTGTATATAAAAGGACAATTACCTTTTAAAAAAAAAAATTTCAATGTGGTATAGAGTGAGTTGGGATGGAAAAAGATGTCTAAATGTGCTGTTGTGGTTTTCTATTGGTTAGATGACAATTCAAAGTTGTTACTGTTCCATAGCACTACAAGATCATTACAGTTTAATCCAAAGAAAAAATCTGTAATTTTAAAGGTGTTTTATAAATTATTTATTTTGCAATATGAATGTGAACTACTTCAGACAGTGTCTAGCTCCAAAAGCTTAAAACCGATCTTCATTTCTATTAATCTTTTTTATATTTTTTGTGCTTTCAGTAAAAATTTAGTAAAATGTATTCTCAAAATGTGCATTATATTTTGATTTGTGTCTGTACCTAATACCTAACTGCTATTACTGTTTAAAGAACATCGTGAAATGGAGTTTAGTGTTATTTATCTTTTCTTCATAATCAGTTTTGTACTTGACCTTGTGTACCTCTTACAGGCTGGTGATTTGATCTAGATGTTGGGTTGGTTACGAAATCAACAGAAACATATTTGAGGAAATATTGTTAACTTTTAGTGCGCGCATGCTGCCGTTGTGTGTATATGAAAAGACGATTTAGAGCTCATTAAAAAGTTGGCAAAGGTCTAACCTGTTTGTTCATAAGGATGTAAATCATTAGGGTTGATGACTGTGCTGCTTTTGGCCAGGAGGGACAGCACCACGCTCGCTTATGGGTGAGATGATCCCGGACGCCCAAACGTAGCTACTCATCAGAGCGACAACCCCATAAGGCATCCAGCACAAAAAGGCAGTAGTAGTGACACCACTGTAGTGATGACTATAAATAAAATGTGGTACTCTTCGTCACTGCCTTCCTGATGCGCCCCACCTGATGATAAATGATGTAAACATATACGTTAAATTATATTTTTGTTTTCCCGCAGATGATTCAGAATAAAAGAAATCCTACCATCTGGTTTAGAGGAACCACTGACTTGTCAGGTTAAGGAATATTGATATTCCTGATAATATTGATATTTATAAAGATTGTATACGTGTAGTGTAGTGCACGTGGAAAGAGATAAACTGAGATAAACCGAATATAACGCACCGATATTTTATGTATGTTGAATCTAAAAACCGAATTTTCACTATTTTTCATGAGGTCACATCCTTTTTAACAGTGCATAACACAGCGCTGGTTTTTCTAATTTAATAAAACATCATCTGGGGAGCTTTAAACTTTATCTGGAGTCAGAGATATTGACCTAGTTTAGGCTTGACAAGTCAGTGAGTCGTTGTTTCGTTCCAGACGGGATTGGAAACAGTGCTGCGGGGCGTGTGGTCTTGAGCTGAGAAATCTGACTTGTTTAAGCTCTGTTGAAATCGTACACGCATGATTAAAGTGTAACATTTACTTGGTGATTGAGCATACCTGTTTGACAGCACAGAGGAGCCGGCTGTAACAGTACACCGACATGACCAGCACGGGATTCCCAAACAGAAAATGAACAGACAGATGATATAGGAATGTGACTGCGGGTGTTGGCCGTCCATGTCACCGAACAGCTGGTTCCTGCCCCTTCCAGTCCATAGCTGCTCCAGCCCAGCAAGGGGGAACCGTCCAGAACAGAGAGTAGTAGAGCCAGGAGCCCCGACGCTACAACAGGGGTTTGCTGTAGTCTGGGGCCCTCTTGTTGTAAACGGCCAAAGTGCTGTAACGATCGTGACGAAAGGATGGCCAGAGAGATCAATGATACAATCCCCATTAAAAAAGAGAAGAAGTTACAATATAGTATATGTTCACACTCGCCATTAAACTGCAGAGCCGCGACGTTATGTAAAGAAAGAATAGAATAAATGCAAATGAACCAGAAAGTTCCATGAGTGTGTTCTATGTTGCCCAGAGAAATATATATAGAAAATTTAGAAATGCCATGTTTGATTTTAAATGTTTTAATGGTATTGTACTGTTATTATTGGTCTTAATGTTGCACTTGAGGAATTTAAATGGCCTTCAATGGGATGTTGTTTATTATTTAACAAATTAATTAATTAGGGAATTTAAATTAATTAGAATCTTAATGGTCTTGAAACGGTTATTAATTACTATTATCTCTAATTGATGTTTTATATGATAGTTTAAAGCAACTGCATTGCTTTATTGCTTTGATATAGCAAGCCCCAAATGTCAATTATGCATTAGATTTATTCTTAAAAAAAAAAAAAAAAAAAAAAGCTAAACTATGAATATTATTATAATGTTATACTAGAACTAAAATTAGTAAAACAATGGAGCTTAAAAATCATGGCCACCATCCACCAGCATTACCAAGATCGGAGGGGCAGGGCATTTTTAAAAAATCTATTTGTATTTTTCTCAAAGAAGAAAGTCATATACACCTAGGATGGCTTGGGGTGAGGAAAATATGCCGTAATTTAAATTTTCGGGTGAACTATTACTTTAAGATAGCTTAGAATTAATAATTATTTATTTAGCATTTATTTTTTTATTGTGCGATAATAATTATCGTAATAAAAACAAGCGATAATAATTATTGTAACATTTGTTAATTAACATTTTGATTTTTAAGGTTTTGTAGACAATATTTAAAAAAATGTAATAAACATTCTATAAAGATAAAACAAAAAGACTAGATTTCTAAGTTTTAATTTTAAGGAAGTAATATTTTAATAAACATTTTTGCGCCTTTTACATTAATGCTTGTCTTTATTTCTTAATCTTAAAAAACTAGAACCAATATAATGTAATGCCAATATTATAAATGCCACATATATGTATGCATGTAGCCTATGTATTCATTCATTCATTCATTCCTACACCCTAAAGTTAAATCCTAATCCACAATGAACTCTTGACCTTTTATAAATGATAATAAATGTTAGTAAACCAGCACCAGTCTGACAACACAAGTGATTTATTTTAAATGTCTGTTTGTCTAAATTTATTTCTGTATGTTTATTGCTTGACAAAAACATAAATTGCTAATTTGAGGGAATGATTACAGGGAATAAAAATACAATCTGCATTACTACTCTCACTGGTCCCATGGGAAGGAAGCACTTAATGTCAAAGCAATGTTACAATTTTCAAAACAAAAATTATAAATGACTCCCAGGTGCATAGCTATTTCAAGAAGCACAGCATGAAGGGAGACCTACCACAACCTTTTTTTTTTTTTTTTAATGAAAATGCCTTTAAGCAAGACTCATTCTCTGATGTTGTTCAAAAGGCAAATGTGAGATGTGTATGCAAATAAGTTCATTCATATCAGTCCGAAAACAGATTTGTCTCTAAAATTCAGATATTTTAAAATTTATTATGAACATTAATTCAAAAGATTTACGAAGGGCACATAAACCGTTCCTCTGTTTTTTCCCCTTAAGTATGCAAGGGCCTGTCTTAATAAAGATCTTTTACAAATCTGCTAATATTTGAGTCTGTTGACAGAATCTTAAGCTGTCACATTTGTCACTGTGTTTGCAATAAACCTCACACAAGACTAGAGCCGAACATATTTGCACTGCAGAAACACCCAGCAGGGGATTACGGGGTAATTTTCATATCTTGAGTGTGTTCCTGAGTAGAACCAGACACTGCTCAGCTCTGGTGTATGTCTGTGCTGTCTGTACAGCTGTACTTCCTGCTCTCATGGCATATACACGCCTTGGTGCACTTTTTAGCATGAAACGAAATATGTACCAATAATACACATATTACTGCAATTTCAAAAAAAAAAAAAAAAAAAAAAGGTGGCAGTAAGACTCTACTTGAAGAATATCATGTTCAAAGCAATATTAAAATTGGTTTTCTTAGACATCTATGTCTGTTTAGATATGTTTGTTTGGTAATTGAGAGGTGAGGAGGTCCGGTTTGGATCCTGTGTAACTATGGTTCGACAATTCACATCTGTAAAAGGAAGTTAAAATGTCATGGTTGCATCAACAAATGCCTTTTTTTCATCAGTTTTGCATTTGTTAAGACGATTGGGTAGGTTTAGAGTTGATTTGGTGTTTCTGGGAAATGCTGGAACAAAGCGAACAACATTTCCTTACTTTAGCAAAGGAAAACCAGTGTCCTATTTGCTTATATCGAAACCCTCCAACATTTTTCTTTACAAATCCTCATTTTGTGCTTGTAATTCGTGACATTTTGTTTTGTTCTCTCTCTGTGCATGTCACTAATCATGCAACGCATCTTAAGTCACGCGCTTGGAACTGCTTCCTCATACTACGGACAGCGGATTCGCAGCAGGAGGCCTTTTTTCACCTCGAGCCGTGACATTTTATTACAGACTTTGCTTAACGTCTTTTGAAGTTTATACAGCAAATACCTGCTTAGTCCCATATTTTAGAGGGGTCTGAACAGTTTTTAATATAACCCCCAGTGGATTTGTTTGAAAGAAGAAAATCACATACACCTAGGAAGCTTTAAGGTGAGGAAAACACTGCCTAACTTTATTTCATTTTGTAAAACCAACCTTTAAAGACTTACTGCATTGCTGTGATATGGTTACAGTAAAATTCCCCCCACTAACTGCTTACTGTATGTGGAATGGAGCGGAGTGATACGAGCAGTAAACAGTGAACTAAATACTGATGATCTTGAAATGCTGCTTGGCCAGTCAGATTAAAAGGAAGGAACTAAGATGAACTTGTATTAAACTCAGAACATTTATTAAGCTCCAATTGTACATTTAGTACATTTAGTAGTTTGTAAACTTTAGGTTAAGCTTTCGGAGAAATACATGAGAAAATTTATACTACCCATGTTTACTTTCTCCCTACTATTATTGGTCTTTCTTTAGCCCTTTGGGGTTCTCAACTACTTACATGCAGTATACACAAAGTCAGGGATGATAGCGTCAGGTTCAACAGTATATGGTACGGCTACTTCAGCATTTGCATATCAGTTGTAGGGGGTTTGAAAAGTCGTAGAAACTCTGCAAAACAAATAGAGGACTGGATAACAAACATTGAATAGATGACCTCATCTGACCACCAATATGTCACCTTTAGTACTAAATAATGGCTTATATTTTATTCCTGTTCATGACATTTTAAATAGTATCTCTTTCATAGCAAGATTTAGTCAACTAAAAAGAGACTCTGAAATGTTTTATTGACTAGATCATACTCATCACAGCTAGAAGCACCTAGGGGGGCTTTTTATTTTTAGACAAAAAAATGTAAGTCTGATTTAAATAACTGCAAAAACCACATGCATGTGAAACAATGGAAAATATAAAAGGTCTCTCTCTACAAATGCACAAACATCTTGATTTGCTATCCAATTAGTTTTGGTTTTGCCCTAGAGAGCATTTCTATCTGAAATCTTATAAGGTAATTCCACAGTGATCCATGACTCTGATTTGACGGAACTGAGAGGAAGATGAAAGATCACTTTTCTTACAGCTCCAAGCTTTGTATGTCGACCCCCCTCAAGCAGATTTAATTTTTAATTAACAGTTTCTCCGATTAGTTGAAGTCGGAGCAACCCGAAGTACTGGAGGGGGGCTCACATGGGTCCTCAGCTATAGGCCATCCGCTTCAAAACGTAACGTGTTCAATTCAAGGAAGCTCTTCTGCACAGCAGTGTGTGGCTATTTCAGTTACTGTTGCTTTCCTGTTGTTGAACCTGTCAGAATTCTCCTCTAATATCTCTTTTTAACAAGGCCTTTTGTGTCCCAAATCATATTCCAAAGAGCAAAAATAAAACATTGTGCCTAAATATAATCATTCAGTCGCTTGCACTACAAAGGACTTTATATTCATTGTAAAGTTACATAATGAAAACACAGATGAGTTCATTAAGTAGCAAACAACTGGCTGCTCCCTTCACAGGGGATTGAATGCTACTATCTGAATGAGTCTCAGAGTGATTAATAAACAGTGTCATCATAACTGGATGCTTTTATATTCATAGACTCCACTGAATAGTGTTCTAAGAGCTTCCACAAGGAAAGTGTCAATACCATGGATACAAAATCTGGAAATCTCTAACAGAAATATAAGAAAATAAGAAAAAGAAATATGAAGAAGTAAGAATATAAAGACCAGTTGCTGCTCTCATTTATGTATTATTATCACGATTTCAGTCTATGTTCCCTGGGTTTGGTGTTTGTGGACTCTTATTTTGAATTGTTTGTTCCCCATTGTTTCTGTTTTCCCTGTTCCTTGCCCACATTGTTAGTTAACTTTTTATCCTCTTTAGTCAAGATCAACTCAGTTCCTGAGCACAGGGCTGTCCAAACTCAGTCCTGAGGGCCAGAGTTTAGCTCCAACCCTAATTAAACACACCTGAAGCTAATCAAGGTCTTACTAGTTATACTAGAAGCTTTCTGGCAGGTGCGTTGAGGAAATTTGGAGCTAAACTCTGCAGGACGCAGGCCCTCAAGGACTGAGTTTGGACAGCCCTGGTCAAGCATACATTACTTTCCTAGCCATCTTGACTCTACAAAGCCATTCCCAGTTTCAAGTTCTAGTCACAGTTTTGCCTTGTTAGATTCCCGTGTTCGGATTCCCGTCAGGTATTTGGATTTACTCTTTGCCTGCCGCTGCTTGGACCCTGTTCGTACCTCGTTTGGATCATTGCTCTGTTTTGCCCCATTGGATTACGTTTGCCATGGGCTGACCTCGCTTGTTTTTCAGACTACTCATTGGTTTCCTCCTATGTACCTGTTTTGACTCTGCCTGCTTTTAGTCCATGTTTCGTAATAAAGCCTTGTACTTGGATCTGCACACCTCTGGTCTTATCAGCCACTTTTACAATTATATTACCAAAATATGAGCTCATATATTGTTCATTATTGTTAACCAGCTTGACAATGAGTTCCTCAATTATTTATTTGCTATATACACCCTAAATCTATACTTTTAAGTTATATGAATCATTAGAATTGATCTAAAAACAATTGTTTGCTATCCTTTATATTTTATCTGCCACATGTTGTGAACATAAAGCTTGATGGTGAACTACATACCTTTGAGCACTCACTGTAAACTGTCATTTATCCCATCACAGTTAACATCATGACCCCCACATTCATTATTCATTATTTCCGTTCGTTCGTTTTATTTGTGCTACGCTACAATGCTTTGTGCCGTTGTGGAACACAAAGCAACGGCACGTCACAAAAAATCACAGCTTTCATATGCTTTCATATGCAGAGCTCTGTTGATGTTTTAAATAATGGTGTATGAATATATGTATAATGTATACCTAATACATGTAAAACCTGCAGATTATATGTGTGTGTATGCATATTTATTCATAAAGATATGACCCATTATCATAATGGCGGCCTCCTAGACATTAAATAACATATACAATGTACACGGGTTGAGTATTTGAAACACCTGCAAATTATGTGAGCATCTGGTAATATTACTTTATTAAGGTGTTTTAATACCATTTGACTTTAATACAGCTTTCAACTTTCTTATGATTCACAACTATTAAACTTTTGGATGAACATCAGAACATCCATAACTGTTTTATATGCTGTGGGGGGAATCTGACTCTCACTTTTCAATAGTAGTTTGATTGTAGTCAGATGATTGAGCCGATTGAAGTACATTTTTGTACTCCGTCTATGCAGGTTTTATGATCATGATTTTTGTGTGGCTTTGTGAAATTAGAGAGTCTTCAAGCTTAGTTTGCAGCAGCAGTTCTAAATAGTTTGAACAAAGTCCTTCTACTTCAACAGTTTGAGGGTCCCTAACATCATTCACCCATTTTCACAAGTGTCTTTTTTGTATTTGGTATCTTATTGTTCTTACTGGCCTGTTATTTCATAAAACTAGATGTACAAAACAGTCCGTTATGCTGTTATTTAATATTGGTTTATAATTGGTTTATCAATTTCGTTTGTCGTCACAATCAAAAACACATTGGTTTGTATACATGGTGTTTTCCAACTTCTTCTTCCAATTCACTAATAGTAATGATTCGGAAGAAGTGAATCACGCAAAATAACTTCCTTCTGTGCTGAGAAATACAGTGGACTGGACAGAGTTGGACACATTCCTCATTCTTAATGAGTGGAAGATGAAGTAATTACAATGTTTTGCAGATCAAATTTGATAATCTGCCACATTGCAATTACTAATTGAGTAAATGAGAGATTGATCAGAAATAGGAACCAGGTGGGTGTCAGGATAATGCATAATATCGTCCGTTGAAGACCTTAATTGTCATTATTATAATTCTGGAGAGGAAATATTCTCTCAGCATCAATCATCTGTTGATGATTTCCAATTAAAAGATGGATTCACATATTCTCTGAAAGTGCTTTTGTCACGAGGACTGATCCTGAGCTACTTCTTGGCCTCGGATCTGAAGTTCCTCTGCCCCGGCTTTACGTGGGAAGAGGTGAGTTATGCAATCAATTCCCTAATGTTCCCAAATCACTCCTCAGGCCTCTCTTCTAACAGGACAGCATGTTCTTATCTTCAAAGCTGTTTAATCATGTTTATCTGCGCTTAAGAGGATACTCTGCTCATAAGGATTTAGACCCAACATGCTTGAGTGAAGACAAGAAATAAGCTCAATTTGAGATTAACATGGATACATGCGGTTCTCTAGCCTGGTCTCACACATACAGATGAGCATGCTTTCACATTATAAGAGCGTATGACAACTGCTAGATTTTCTAATTCACGAGTTAATGGGAATGTAATGCGAGAATTAAATGGTCAAGCTTTATTACACAGTTTGACTATAGGCTACGTGCTACCTGGTCTCATGGCACTAACACATCTAGGTGCACTTCTTAGCAAGCCACGATATGAGCACTAATAAGTACATCAGTGCAAAAGAAATGAACACTAGAGGCAGTAAAACTCTGACACCTTTTATTCTTTTCACACAAATTTACAGAGTTTCGATTAATAAAGCTTAATTTTCGCACAATTACTTGAACAGTGTTTTGTTACGACTTCAAAACAATATTGATATTTTGGGAGATTTGCAAACTGGTGCTCTTGAACATTAGCATCTCACACATCCAGCTTCGTATCTATGGGTTTTCATAGACGGTAGGTTTACTCGCTAGCTTAGGCGTTGCACTGGAAAGGTCAAAAACAGTTTGAGGAAACAATTCATGTTCGAAAATAACACAATTGCAGCAACAAATGCCTTTTAATATCAGTTTTGCATTTGTTAACACTGTCGGGTAGGTTTAGCATGATAGAGTATTAACTTTTAGCGACAGTCCTTGGATATTTGAATTCTGAACCGTTGCAATATGCAACCGAAGCAAAATAATAAAAACACAGCAATACTTACCTATGTCAACGTGTGATGGTTCACATATTAAACCTGTGTTTTCTCTTTAAGACTGCAGTGAAACATAAAACGGTGTACATATATGAGACCAGGGTGGCTACTTCATATCCCTGTCATCTTTGCTGCTCTATAAAAAAATGTGTATCTGATAGTTTATTATTACCTCTATGACGCAGGACAGGCCTTAAAAATTCAACATGGGGCAAATTTGATTGATAACTACATGATAATGCAAGTCGTATATACACTTCTGAATGGTGTGACATGGACAGAAAAAAGAAGGACACACACACGCAAAAAAAAGTTCCCTGCACATTTAGTTGCATCTGCAGTCTTGTGTTTCACAAATACACTTCGGCAGATGTTTTTCCAACTTCCCAAGGACTGCGAGTAAATTAAACATGCAGTACATTTTTAACTTTACACGTAAATGCTTTATAAAATATTTATTGCACTCCAGGGATGATCTCCCTGAAGATAATTCAACATGTATTAGCTCCTGCATGATTAAACGGCTACATTAATCCATCTGAAACTTAAATCTAAGATACTTTTCAGCAATTACAGAGTGATTTACAGAGGGGTGGTTCAAAAGGGACTTTTTAAAAATAATTTTTCAAAGTCCAAAGAGGATACATAAAGTGTATGGGAGAAAAAAAGAGAAATACCACAACCATATTTTACCAAATTTGTACTCAGACGTGAGCTAAATTGGACAAAACCTTATGTTGATGATGTCCTCATTTGTAAATGCGTACAAATAAAAAACTTTATGGAAACACATGAGTTAAGGGGCCAGTGCTCACCGTTAGTTGCTTATTTACATGCATGTTTTAGAAGCACTTCTAAAGCACATATTCTGCATGACCTGTTCTGCCAACATCATCTCCTTAAAATTTGTATGCATTTGACGTAAAAAGTGTTTTTATAAAACATACATTTACTTACGGTTTTACAGGCATTAAAACGTACAACAGTGACGTATTTTCACCATTTGCATTATTAAACTTTACTTGATAAGAAATAGTAACAATATGATATTTATAATGCTAAACAAGACTCCACTGTAAACCCTTTTACTAAATATAATTTCTTTATTTGTCATTTAATATCTACTTGCCATGGGCCACAAAAAGCCTTTTCTCAGACAACAGAACTATAAAATATACCAAAACCGCAACATAACTACAAACTGAAACTATTTTATTAGTGCGCTGAAATCCAAATCCTCCGAATCCATACAACCGCTATAAACAGACCCAAATTTAAGCCTTTATTCTTAATTCGGTGATCACAGGGAGTCCAGTGACTGTAAACGGCTGTAAACTGACTAGCTTGGTAGGAATTCAAATGTTGCCGCTTCAAACGACAGGATAGTCAAAGGCAGGATGATCAAACGCTCATTGGCTCTCACCAGCATTCATTTGTGATCTGCAGTGTTTCTTCTGAGGTGCGTCTTGCCCTCTTCACAAGCTCAAAAGAGGATCGGAAATAATCTGAATAATATTTTCAGCAATTTACAACATTAATTCTGCTCTGCACCTTACCTACTGTATTCCTGCAGCTGCAAAACATCATTTGAGTTACTATTGGTACTGCTTTTGAAAAGTAAATGATCGTAATTGCAGAGGTAGTTATGTTTAGGTTTAGAGGTAGGAGTGGGATTAGCAACTATAACAATGTTTCTTGTTACGAAAATAGTTTGTTTTTCGGTCAATTGTGTTTTATATCATTTTATATTTGCTAAAAATGGAAAGGTTTGGGTTTGGGGTAGGTTAAGGGGTCTAAAAATCTTAATCGCTTATTGATACAACGATAAAAATGCACCGTCATCAGTGCCTTACAACCCAAGGTGTATATATATATATAAGTATATATATAAGTATATTGAGCCTACTATTTGAGTCTAGTCTATTAAGTCTATTTTATGCACATTTTGTGATCACTGTGAATGTGTGACTGAGTGACAGTTTGATGAAAAACTCTGCAGCTGTCTTCATTACTAATAATAACTGTTTCCGAGCAGCAAAGAATGTCAGAACGTTAAAATGATTTCTGAAGAGTCACGTGACTGAAGTAAAGACGCTGAAATGACTTGAAATGTTATGTTAAATGATACAGTCTATAGTTTAAATGTTACTGTATCAAACGAATGCAGACCTGGCGAGGATCCCGTTTATTAAAATAACTTTTTTGCACAGTGCACAGTGCAGCTTTTCTAGAGCACTGGCTGCCAAACATTCTTAGATAGATTTAAGAATCACGAGATAGAGTGGTGATCTCACTGGATCTGAGCATAGATAGATAGATAGATAGATAGATAGATGGATGGATAGATAGATAGATAGATAGATAGATAGATAGATAGATAGATAGATAGATAGATAGATGGATGGATAGGGATGGATGGATGGATGGATGGATGGATAGATAGATAGATAGATAGATAGATAGATAGATAGATAGATAGATAGATAGATAGATAGATAGATAGATAGATAGGTGGATAGGTTCCCAGTGACCATACCTCAGCGCACCTTGCATTCTTTGTTTCAAATGTCCAAACTCACCGAAGCACGAGTTGACGAAGCCGTACCACATGCAGCCGTGTTTCCCCACGAGCCACCTGCCCCGGATGCTGGCCGCGAAGCTGAGCGTGGTCCCGAACAGACAGACCAGCATGTCGCTCACACTGATGTTGAGCAGGAGCATGTTCACAGGAGTCCGCAGGGTCTTGAATTTACAAAACAGAACGAGCACGACGAAATTGTTCAGGATCCCGAATAGCAAAATAGATCCCAAAATACAGGCGACCACATTATGTCCCGTCCGTGACAGTTTCTCGGCCGGAGTGTCGCTCCAGTCGTCGCCCAGAGCCGAGCAAGTCCTCGTCCGTGCCGTTTGAAGTGTAACTGAAATTAGCTTCTTCGGGAAACATCTTCACCCAGCACCGTTCAGCTGATGTGGCTTTTATTGCACGCTCCGGGAGTCTTTCGGAGCTTCCCCGCGCCGAGCCATTCACCAGAACTTCTGGGAAGAGTTTCACTTCATGCTTCTAATGTTGCTGTCGAATCTTCACACGTGTCTTTCGGCGCGAGAATAAAGTTTCTGGGTTTAGCAGCCCAAACGAAAAGCCTCCAGGTCCATCGTGAACAAACGTGCAGGTTATGCTTCATCTGCCGGTGATTTCGGTCGCGACGCAGATTCGAGCCCGTCACTAACGGCGATGAGAAAGCAAGCCGACTAGGAAATCAAACACTTGTGCAGACTGAACAACGGCATTGAGTCAAAGTCTCTCCTCATAAAGACTGTTCATCTTATCTTGGCGTGACCTTAAGTGAATAAGACATGTGCACGTAAACATTAAAGCTAACGAAGAGTCGTCCTTTCTGAGAGAAAGTCCTGCTGCTGACGCGTTCATTTGCGCATCTCGAGAGAAGAGCGCGACGTGTGTGTGTGTGTGTGTGTGTGTGTGTGTGTGTGTGTGTGTGTGTGTGTACAAGCCTTGAGAGAGGACTATAAGTGACGTAGACACTCCATAAATGATCACCATGCGTAAAGCTTTACGTTACAATGATATACTATTTGCATACAGGCATTTTACTGTAATTATAACAACAATCACAATAGTTTCTATGGTTTCATTATGTGCTTGAATTCACAAATTCTATTTTTTTATTATTTGCACATTGTATTATACATGTAGCAGCAGCGGTGATGAGAGAATATTGGTCCTAAATTGTTGGTTAATTTCTAAATAATAAAAGCATAGCGCATTCTACTAATAACTACAAAATTTTTTGTGCTATATGTTACAAAAGATGCATCACCAAAGGCCAACTTGAGTGTTCTTCTCAATTGCGTCGCATTGTTAACTTTCATTACATATATTTTATTACAAACATACATGAAAATCAGATATTGAAGTTTCTTCTTAAACTGTACAACTTCGGAGGCTCTTGATATTCTGAAGAATATAAGTTTCGTTACCGTGTTCTGTCATTTTATCACATACCGAATACTTAATACATGGATTTATGCTCACCGTGACCCTGTCTGTTTAGTCATGCTCTGGCAAATTTTTCCATACATAAAGCTGAACTGTTTTACTCAAGGCCTCTAAATTCATAACGCATTGATTATCCTTGTTAACTGTTTGACATGCAGACATCAGCCATACATATGCAACATCACCACAGAGCATAGCACACACATGGCGCCTGTAAAGCAAGGCTGCCTCGATAGAAAAAGGTAACCTCTGTATCAGAAATGTTGATTCAATTATTTACGCGACCACAAAGATCGCATTGTTGCAACATATAATTAGGATTAAGAATTTTCACCAGGTTTTCTGCATGTGAAAGCAACCCTTAAGATTTCTCACTGCCGTGACTCACAGACATCTGAAAGGGAGACAATATGACAACGACGTCATATTATAAAAGGTCTGACATTTGAGATGATCCAGAGGTCTATTAACGAGTCTCTCTGTAGCACTTATGATCATATAGCGTGTGGAGTGAGTATAACCAAATCAGACCAAAAGGTCAAAAATGCAAAAGGTTGCATGGTTTTAACAAATATCAGGAAACTGATGACAGGATCCTGTAGCAAGACACACAGATCTGAACTCAGTTGAGAAAATGTGCTGCAGGTCAGTCACCTGACAGGTTAAGATTAAGATTTTCTCGATGTATGAGCTTCTAACTTCTTCTTACAGAATCTAATTTACTTGAAAACTGAATGAACTTTGTTTTAAGCACATTTTAATTGCCAGATGGTTGTGACTATAATGATAATAAGAACATCACATAGTTTGTTAACATTTGTAGCCGCAATAAAATGCTGCAGTAAACCCTTCATAAAACACAAAAAGTTTTTTTTCATTTTTTTTTTAAGAAACCAAAGTTCTGTACTGTCTGTTTGTGCAGTGTAGTTTATCCCCTAACTAATGGAAGCTTCCTCCACATAAAAAAGGCCAAAAAGGCAAGAAATAAAGTAACATTGTGAGATATAAATTCAGTTGTGACAGACACAACTATAGATATGAGTTATAGAAATAAAGAAATTAGGTCACAATCACAAGAAACAACAAATGATACAATTCCATAACTAATATATAAATAAATAAATAAAGTTATTTTAACTGTCAAAGAAAAAGGTAAAGGCAGATTTTTTTTCAGATAAATAATATTATTATTGGAAGATATAATGTTGTAAAACCTTTAAAAAAAAAAAAAAGAGCAGAAACACAGAGTAGACACAGACTGTGATTTAATCTATGAGACAAACAAAATCCATATTTATTTAAAAACCTTTGCATTGAGCACACAGGCTCTTCAACGATGATCACATACTATGCAAATGCTTTTTAAAATTTTTATTTGCCAACTTTACATTTAAGAGTTGGTTTCGTGATCTTTTAGTCGAGCACCCATTTGAGATTGATGTGCGTGCTTTAGCTGGCTTTTACACAAAATCAAAGAGATAAACAACATGACCAAGTGTACATATGACCATCATGAACTTTTCAAACAATAAAAAATGAAATGATGATGTTATAGATCTGTTTTTTTCTATTGTATTCCTGAAAATAAATTTTAGGTACACTTATTCCATCCTCTTGAAGGACCAGCTCATAACCAGTTTATAACCAGCTTTATTCGCTTGTGACCAGCTTAAACCAGTAGCTATGCTTCGAAATGTACCTAACCAGCATATGCTGCTTTTTTTCAACAGGGAAGTTGCTAGCAGGAACGAAGGTTGAGGTTGAGGTGAAACCGTTTTTCTCAGATTGTTGCTCAACCAGAGTGTGTGAGGGGGTGGCTCATGTCTTGAGGGTGACAGCAGAACCTGTCATGACTCAAACGAGAGAGGATATTGGGGTATCGACCCTTTAAGTGAACTGTGTATCGACGTATTCATATATCTCCAGCGGTATTATGTTGAGGTCGATGAGAACTGAAATATGAAGAGCTGGCAAACATATTCCTTTACAGAGATTATTCCATTGTCAGTTTCTACTGGGTGACCAACAGATGACACAATAACACACACACACACACACACACACACATATATATATATATATATATATATATATATATATATATATATATATATATATATATATATATATATATATATATATATATATAAAATACTAGTTAATTGCTTATATTTATTAGAAATGAATTGCAATCAATAATTATCATTCCCAACTAACAGAAAAGTTTTTAAATATACTTTTATACAGCAATACATTCAATATTTAAATAAATGTGCAAACAACATAAAGACAGTACATTTTTTAATATTTGTATGATGGCATCTTTTTTTGCTCTGATGCTGGAATAGTTTTTCCCCCCCTAAAAGCTATTTAATCATTGATTAGCCACTAAATATTGCAAAGTCATCAATTTTATTTAAAATAACTTATAGTTTAAGTGAACTTAAAGCAACCTTCACATAAAACAATTATCTATACAACCCCTCTCCATTTATTTAACCGCTGAACTATAGCCATTCAACATTACAGTATAATTAAATCTTAACATTTAGACTTAAAAAAGAACTTCATATTTAAGTGAAACACCCTTCACATATAAACCTATTATAATACATTTCATGTTTACATGCAGAAATATACAGAAAATGAACTTGAAGCTATCAAACACATTCTAAATTAAATATAGATAGATCCTTAAAGCTATAAAAGATTAATAGACATCACATCATGTAGTTATTATAGGTTATTTTTGTTGCGTAATTGCGTTAAACATGTTTAGCTGAAAAAATAATCGCATGCGTTAACGTGCTAATTTATTATTATTATAACTATTATATTTTTCTTTTAACATAATGAAAATAGAGAAAATTGCCATTTTTTGTTTTGTTAATGAATATTATTACTGTCCTTTGGGTGATATAAGCCACACGTTTTTCTGAAAGGGGACAACATGTATTACAATCAAGCTGCACAAAATTATTCAGAATTACAGACATTCAGAACACATCTCTTCAGATGACTATGTTTTTATATTGAATGAATGGAAGACCTATTTGTGTCATGATTATAAGTAATCATCGTTGGTTTGGATAGAATATCCCTACAATGTTGTTACACAGCTGTTACATCTCAGGTGTCATTTAAAAGTTGTTTGATTAGCCGGCTGAACTTGTCTTGATATCAAATCAAGACATTCTTGCGGTCCCTGAAGTGTCCTGCCTTGCCAACGGCTCCTGGGGTTTAAATCCAAATCTTCAGGAACTCTGTGACCCGTGTGCTGAAGGCTAATTAAAATGAATCTCTGTGGAAGCTCGGCGAGGGATCGGTTCACCATCAGAGATGCAAGATCCTGCAAACAAATAAAGATTCACACTACTAGGAAGCACAAAGAGTGTCTACAGGCAGCCACAGATGACCATGAACCCTAGCTGACCCAACTATATTGGAAAAGTAAAGAAGCGTTCCGCCAGAAACCCTGAACGCCGTTATATTACATTTTAAGTGAATTTCGCGATAAGATGTCAGTGTCACTTTATGTCATGGTAGCATGACCAGGGAATTTATTTTACTTATAATAAAGGCTTCTTGTCACTACAGCAAAAGTTTTTCTTTCATAATAAAACACCTGAGATATCTGCCCTCAGACTTTTTATTTATAGATATCCTCGAGGCCAGCATAACGTCAAAAAAAAAAAAAAAAATCTTCTCCTGTTTCTACTGTAGCCTACAATTAGGCACAATAGTGTTTTGCTTTTCCCTGTTGCTGTAGGTTGCGAAGAAGTAATAACAAAAAAATCATTTACAGTTTCAAAGAAGATATAAATAATTACTTGACGATACTTTGGTATTGGCGTGAAACTATAGACACCGTGGATGGAAAGATGTTAATCATTTTGGGGATTTTCAGATATTTGTTTGCCCTTCTGTAACACATAATGCAGTTTTCTGACACACACACACACACACACACACACTACATGAGGATGTCATTCATGCACTCTTAAAAATAAAGATGCTTCATGGTGCAGAAGGAAAAGAACATTTCTGTTTCACAAAAGGTTCTTTGTGGCAAAAGAAGTGGTTCTTTAAAGAGTCAATGACTGATCTTTGTGGAAGAAAAATAGTTCTACTATGGCGGTGTTTCTCAAGCCTGGTCCTGGGCACATCGCAATAGCAAAGCACTTTTTAAGCACCTTTATTTTTAAGAGCGTACTGTGCAAAGATCTGAAGGCATAAATGTTTCTAACAGATATGGGGAAATATATTCCATTTGAATTATTCAGCAAAATGAGTTGAACCTATAGGTTGAGTCTACATGAAACATTTGGAGGGCCTGAGGCGGTAGACTTGGTAGGATGTTGGGATTTGCCAGTGGGCAGAGAAGTGGATGCACATGTAGCCGTAAAAGCAGTTTATTTAAGGAAATCATTTTTGCTCCTTTGATCCATGTTCTCCGGTCTATCAAATATAGCTAAAGGGATAACTAGGTCACACCTGGCGGTCTTACCCAGAACCACCTGGACAAAAGCAGCCATCCTAATTTGTTGATGCTGCATGTGTTTTGATTTTCAGAGAGACTTTTTTCAGGTTCTTGTGATATGCTACAAAGGGAAATTAAGTCATTTCTATCATACTCTGACCAAGGTTGCTTATTCTTTAAATGCTCGGAGGATCAAAGACAAGCCTGTCCTACATTTCAAAACAGGCCGCTTGGTGTATGCTTCAGGTTAGAAGTATATAGAGACATTTGCGAGTATCCTGACAAGGATAATAAATCATCAATCATGTTAATTCTTAATTAGCCGTCACGAGGCTTCCACTCCTTAGGGCAACACAGCTGAGGACACCAATATACACTCACGAAATAATGAAGCCCATTTTTGCATAAATGATTATAGAATTGGTCTGTTTCCTATTAACTTGTTTGTCACTTTAACAAATGTTTGGTGTATTTTGCAGTTGTGGTACTGATGAGGGTTTAATGAAATTCCTTTGACTATACTCATTAAAATCATCCTGTCAAGCATGAATCAGCATAAATATATTTTTTTTGTTTTTGGCCAAACAATCAAGAGACTATGGAGTTGCCTGTAAAGATGCTGCAGAGATACAATAATACAATCTTTATTCTGAGATTACGTATCTAAAAATGCACTCACGTTCATGTTTCTTTGTTTGTGCCCACAATAAGTTAGTTTGGAGTCTGCTTTTTCTGCCTCTTCTGGTCTTACACATCTTTTCAAAAACAAAAACAAATAAATAAATATACATATATATATATATATATATATATATATATATATATATATATATATATATATATATATATATATATATATATATATATATATATATATATATATATAATACAAATTCCCACCAGTGCATTTCCATGTATTTGTATGTTTTAGCAATCTGTTTTGTTAATGACAGTGGTGTAAATAACAATTATTTTTATGATTTTAAAGATTGCATTTCAAAGCTTGCACTTAATGTGTCCTACACACCATTAAATACTTTAGTAATTAAATTTTGATGTATGAAGGGGTGAGATAATCTTATAAGTTAAATAAATATCTCAAATAAATAATCAAACAGAAGAGCAAAGACAGTAATGACAGAGGCAGAGACACATTTGGAGGTAATAATCATAAACAAAAGAGAAAGCTATAAAATATTTATTATAATATTTATGGGATGTATATATAATGCTAAACAAAAACAGTAGACTAATAATTTACCGTTTGCTTGCAAAAAGTTGCAATTCAAATATATGATTAAAATATATTTTTGAACAACTGATCACCTACAATCAGCTGTTTATCCTCAAATGCGAAAACAAAAATTGATTTAAAGCGAAAAAGTGTAATTTGTCATCATTAGGAGTCATGTTGTTCCAAACGTGTACATTTTTTTTTCTAATGTTAAACATAAGAATATATTTGGAAGAATGCTGGTAATCAAACCGTTTCCTAACTATCTCCATTAACTTCCATTGTATATCCATGGGAGTCAATAGTGACTTCATGAAAAAACATAATAAAAAAACTTGGTGGGTAAATGATGACAAAATTGTCATTTTGGGGGCAAACTATTCCTTTAAGAAAGGTATTTGTATTGCCGATGCTCTTGATAGTATTTGGCGATACTAACCGTGACACGCTCCATTACAAACAATATCATTTATTTTACTTTTAAGTTTATTCTACATGAATTTGGGAAATACTCCGAAATATGTTTGTGTGGGGCTCATTTACGACTTTAATGTGATCAAAACGGCCCAAAAGGACAGAATCAACTGAATTACCCAAACCCTGTGTGTCCGTGATCAGTCACCTCATGGGGAGTTGTTCTATCCAGTCTTTTGTGTAAAGTAGAATCTGCTGTCTCTATGTAGTCCCGGTGTTGTTTTTCTATGTCAGACTCTAATAAGCAGAACAAATCTTGCGCCAAGATAAAACACTGTGCGATAATCAGAAACATAAACTCTTTCTTGCTGTCTCTAATTACAATCAAGAGCATTTTATTACATGTAAAATGCGTCATTGACACATTCATAGGTCTTATGGCCAAAGGACCTTTTCCATCACTTCACCACTATCATTAGTGCAGTATGATAATTTGACTAATTTGGCATGGCTGTCCATCATATCATCTGGATGTGACCGTAAGGAGAGCGCACAGAGCCTAGCTGGCACCCAGTTGCTGATCTTTCCCGACATCTCCTCAGAACCCCGCTGTGTTCCAGACCCTCTGCAAGGCGGGTCTCTGGCCTGTCATTTCTAGGAATTTCTTATGAATTTCTTTCTGCTGACAATAGCACAACATAACAAGACCAAATCAGCACACTCACGTCATGTTAGCTAGTTTCAGTCGTGGAGAAACTGACATTTAAATGTTAGGGCCATTGACTGAAGTCTGCCACGAATTGAAGATCATGTCTGGCTGTCACAATTTTCTGTAAACACGTGGTACCTTGATGTATTGAATTGCCCTATTTTGTTCATTGCTATCCAAGGACTGCTTCTTGGCTCACCAAATATCAGCAAGTACACAGTATGTAACATTTGCATTTTGGAAATGTAAAACCTGCACATTTATCTGTCTGTTCGTTTATTTGTACTGTTCCAAGATGGTTTAAAAATTAAATCTGAACCACATGCTGCTGCAGATCAAGCTGCTTTGAGGATGTAATGCTTATAAAATACATTTGGTAACACAGCAAATCTAGACAGGTGGAGCTGGGGGAAGTGGAGGGTTCAAAGGAACTCTGAGAGCAACCTGAGAGGGCTGAAGTCCAAAATATTGTAGAAAATGTTACACATTTTTAGCTTGCACTATAAAGACACAGAAGCAAAACACATATCAGGGGTATTTAATGTCGCCAAAAGCATGTCTTAAGCATGTCTGTGCTGTTAGTGCCTGCACCTGATTATCATCAACCCTGCTCTAATTTGCACTGCTTTTGGTGGTATTTATGATCTGGCTTAATCCGTGTTCCTTCATTTTCACATTGTCAGTAAATCACCTGCACAGCTTCACGTTCCGTCTGTGCTGTTTTGGGATTGCAGTCTCATGCTAATCTGTTTCGTAAATCTTGTCACAGATGTCTGAAATTCAAGAATGATCTCTTAAACCACTTTTATTTAATCCCCTTACTTCACAGGGATGTAGTTTATTCTGAAAGAGCCCATACAATTAATTCACGGCTCTGAAAGAAAGCACGCGTCAGCAAGCAACAAAACACAAAGAAAACAAAAGAGCACGATGTGTAACAGGTGCTTTAGGAAAGCCACTAAGACATTGTTTTCTCTAATTAAAAATACGCTTTTCTGAGGCAATTTAAGGATTCTTTTATATACCTCGATAAATCCCTTTATAAGAATGATTAAAATAGCCTGATGTGTGGTTTCTTTTATAGCTGGTTCACTCTTTTTCACGCTTGCCTTCACGATCTGCTACGGGAAGAGTGTGAGGGCAGAAATATGTTGGCTAATTCAATTGCTTGGGGGATGCAGCTGGGTGCCGCCCAGAATGCTACGCTCAGTTGGACCGAAGACACACACGGTCCCTCCCGGTGCTTCAAAACAGCAGATAAGCCAAAAGTTCTCGAAGCTCCCGTGCACTCTGCCCTCTGCAACTTCTGGGAACACGATTTCCCAAAAGAAATATTCAGAACACTCTGCTTTGTGATGTGCAAGGGGAAAACGATTTGTTGGCGATACTGTGTGCTTTTTCAGAAGCCCTTTCTAGTAGATTTTGAGAAAGACGAAGCCATAACTTTCTCTGACAGTACACCGTTTATACGCTATGTGAACTTCCTGAAAAGGAATTAATAAAGCGCACATTAATAAATTCACAACGTAAGACAGAGGTGTGAAGTGTGAGGTGATGGCATGGGGGATGGGAATCGTATGGCTGCTTGCTGAGTCTAAGAGATATTATATAACCTAGTGATACCATACAGATGATCCCCCGCTTGCACAGGCACCAGTGCTGCTCCTGCCCCCACGCTAACGCAGTCGGAGCCATCCAACCGCAGGGAGTAGGATGAGCTTTAATTGAGCTTGGCGTCATCTTGAACCTCTTATTTTTCTGCGAAACACTGCCAAGCTGCATCCAGCTCGGAGAAGATATTTCTGGTTTCTCACTCACATTTTGACAGGGTGACTTTGGCAAGTCTCGTTGTGTTCATCTGATAGGAATCTACGCTGACAATTATAACGGGGTCACTTTGCTAAATTGACACATTCCAGGACACAGTTGTGGCTGATGATGAATATTTGGCACAGCTGTAATGGACATGTGCATCATATGGCGTACTTTGGCCTGAAGTGAAAGTAGCTCTCCCATATGTGCAATATCTCCTGAGGGCTGAGGCAAATTGGTTTGGTAATACAGTAAATATTACCGTGATTTTATTCATTTACAGGTTGCAGTCGCGTCCAATATTTGCAGGAGCTCGAATTAAAGCACGCTTTTGGGAGACTAACTGTTGCTTTAACCCAGATAGCCCACATAATTATTTGGTTCATTATTAATGTTTTCAACCCAAAAGACCTGTCACTTGCCACAGGTGTGTCTAAGTACAAATTACAGGAGCATCACATGCTTGAAATTTTACAATTTTGACAAGGTGCCAATAATTCATCAATATTTTTCAAGTTGGACTTTTCTTCTCTTCTCTTCCATTTGTGTGTGTGTTTTATTCATGTAATAATCATGTAATATTCAGGTCATGTAATATTCAAGTAGAAAGATATGCTTTTATTATGCTAAAAGGGAGACAAATGTGCCATTTATGAAATAGTTTGGGCTTACAAAGCCCTTTTTTCAGTCTGCAGTAAAGGAAGTTCAGTCATGCTTTTTGATCAAAGGGTTAGTAAGGTCATTTATTTTTCCTGTTCATTTACACAATTCCCATTTATTTTCAAGGACGTATGAAAAAATTGTTTTAGCTTATTAGCAAATAAGAATGAATTAAAATGTCTGTTAAATAACTATTTTTTAGTGAAAATTGATTAGTTCATTCAGTTGCTTGGTACCACTGGCAAAGTCAGAGATCTTTTGTATTTGGTGAAACTGTATGGACTTCTAATTATTGTCTCCTTTCAAGGTTATTTCAAAATATACTAAGACAAGCTGCAAGACCATAATTGAAAGTAGTTACATTACAGTCAAGCTGATATTATGAAAGAAAAAAAAAAGTTAATACACTGCTGTCAGGATAGGAGCCAGGCTGAGCCCAAACACGTATTTATTGAACAGATTGCGAACGGAAGAAAAGAAGAGGTTTACATGAGATGATGACAGTTCCTCTCCCAGGGATATTCGGTGATCTAGGAAAATGCGAAGCACATACTACTAATCGTGACAGGTATGTATGATGGTATAATTAAACTCAGGATATTAACATTATATCATCACAAAAAACTATGTATTCTTTTTAGGCAAAAGCATTTGCATATTAATGATGCTGCTTGATTTGCTACACAGAATAATGCATATGCAATGATGGACTAGACTTGTAATGTTATCTCTCACAGAACAGGTACGAATAGCTATAGATTTGTCCTCAGGGTACACGGGCTGCATGGTCTCTCGGTAGAAATGGTTGAAGCCTTTGAAGAACTCATGGGTTATTCCACTCATAGCCAGAAGCTCTGAGGTGTGTTTTATGGAGATGTGTTGTTTTATATGTAAGGATGTATACCATCAGATCAAAGAATCAGCGTTTGGATAATGGATAATTTATTTCAGGCGCCCCTTTAGAAAATCTTTTTCTTTTTTGTTCTAAAAGCAGACAGTTAATTTTAACTTTCAAAAGATGCTATTTCAAAGCTATTTCAAACTCGTCACCGTCTGTTATTATATTTTAATCTGTGATTTTCTTTTGTTCAGAAATGAAAGATGTGCACTACTGGCATCTCAAACATATATATATATATATATATACTCACTGATGTAGCCTTCAGTTAGCACGTGTATAGTTTAAATAAATCATTTTCCGTTTTCTTAATATGAAAGATTGTCCTGACTCCTATGACATGATGCAAATACATTTACTAAATCAGTAAGTTATGAGTCACTTCAATCAAACAAAGGTCCAAATGCATTCAGAACAATGTGATGGTTTTGCCCCTTTTTTATTACATTGCAGCTATCTCTTGACCTGCACTTTGGGTAAAATAATGTGGAAAGTGCTATGTTTCAAACTGTGTACATTAAAAAACAGTGTGATAGGAAATAAAGTTTCTTTTCTCAGTTTGAGATTTTATAAGTTAAATGGAGTTGCACGAACACCGTAGCATCCACTTTATTTTCTCTTACATCTACAGATAAACAAACAGCACCGCTTCACTGTAAAAACAGCAACCAGAACCTGACAGAATTTATTAATAACTCTTCATATTTTTATTCTGAGGGTTCAGCACTCTGTTTAGTGTCCATTGTAAGCTCGTTTTGAATAATTGTGATAAATAAGCAATCACCCTGTTGTGCAGCTAAACTGAACGTCCTAGTAGCGGTTTATTTAAATATTTCCAAATATATGGCGCCGACCATTAATCAAACCTGACATCCGCTCAAACTATTTAAACACGTATTAATAATGTGTGCACCCAGTCAGCATAGGACTACATGTAATTGCATAATACTATGTAGTAATCTTTGCATAACAGTCCATTATAATAAATAATAAAAAATATCTGCATGTGCTCTTTGTGATTTTCTAATGACGCCTAATGGTTCCATTACAGTAACCATTACTGGCTCATGAATTTTAATGTATAAAATGTGAACAACTAATCCCACACAGCTTGTGTGCAGAAATATATTTTAGACACATAAGCCTTCTTCATCACCAAAAGCTCTCAACATGACGATAATTTCAATCCCGACGATTTCAATCCTTTTAAACCTTAAACAATACCAGTAATCTAAATTTCTGTCTAGCTGAATGTATCTAGGCTTTCCTCAAACGAGAGTCAGGATAGCTCTGAATCTAGACAAAGGGAAAATTGTGCTGCATTTTTGGCCTGGTTGGAAAAATAGAAAAAAAACCCTCTGTTTTTGACAGAGTCGGACATGGTGGTTAGAGATCTGTATTTTGTATTTTTTTTTCAGTTTTTTTTGATTCCTTTACTTGTTGGTCTGGCCAAAAGAGTGAGAATATAAACCCCATCGCAATAGATTTTTACTCATCGAAATAATAAGCCCTTGTCAAAGTAGCGTTCTTATGGTGCCAACAAGAAAGCTGCTACTTTACACAAACATTTCAAGAGAAGCGTGGGTACATAAACAGTTACCACTGTATACTGAGCTAAGAAAAATAGGGACAACAAAGGCAAAGAAACGGGAGAAAACAATACGTGCACCAATCGATAGCAGTTATTTCAGATGGTCATATTGTGCATATAACATCTTTAACAACGTGTGCAGTAATTCACATATTCGACAGACCCATCAATTGAAATTTTAATCAATTGAAACACATTATTTTGTGTCTGCAATGCAATTCAGTAATGTAAAGGACAATTACATGTCACACAAAAGTATGCTTATGGCTTGTTTTTTTGTATTATGCATTACTTTCATATGTGTAAAGAAAGGCCTTTTTCTGCATACATGCGATAGTGTGAAACTAAAGCGGTTTTTCTAAGGTGCTCTGAGTAAGAACATCTGCAAAACGGCTTGAATGTCAATATAAATGTGCCTCGAAAAATACAGAGAAATTTGCTTTCACTTTAATGGATAAGTCTTCTCGATTTGTCAATGTATCATTTACCTGGATTGGAGAGAAATCCGTAGGAAAAATGTTGCTGTCATATTTTTATGTACCTTTCTTAGAGTGTGTCCTAAACCCATTACCCGCGATAACATTTATCAATGTTTTTTAAAAATCATAATGACGTTCTTACATTTCTAACACTGTCGATATGAAACACAATGAATAAATATCAGACAACTGCTTACTCCATCAAAGTACTCCTTTAGAGAGAAAACCTTTAGAATAAATTGGAATGCCTTTCAAACTCATCGCCTGACATTATAGATGCTCTTGTGTCTGGATGGGAGTAAATCCCCAAAGTAAAAATCCATCCCAGAACAGTTGAAACACCTGTATCAGTATTCATTTCCCTTTTTAAAAGGCCCCTTTTATACATTTTGGAGAATTTGGAGTCTTCCATGCAGTGTGTAACTGAAGTGAATAAAGCATCCTGCAAAGTTTGAAATCTGAAAGTGCTCAGTGTATACATTTATTGTCAATTAAAATTAATAATAATAATAATAATAATAATAAAAATGACTGTATCTGTTATTTTAATCTCAAAAATATATTCCATTTCTTCTACAGTTGCAACTAGAGTTTGCATGTAAACAATAAAAGAAAGAAAAATATTTTATGTTTAGATATATATTGTTTGTTTGTCTGTTTATTAAGGACATGGAAAGTGTTGATTTACACCGTCACTGACATTATCAGAGCATGAGAGATGTGAAGGAGTTTACTACACGTTCACCTGCCGCAAGCTCCTGAGGACATGCCAGTGTGTTTCTATCAACTGTTACCTTTCCATGAATCCATCTAAAGGCCGGAGATGACGGCATGCTGGCATGTCTAGTGACAGCGGGGGATCCAGAACATGGCTTTTGCATTACAGAGAGGAGCTGTTATTCTTCACACCAGAATTTGGGAGAAGTCTGATGTCGATGTTTCCCGGGGTACTGCATACACAACATTAAAATGTCAGGGGAACTTGTTTAAACTAGGTAACTTTTTCCATGAATCTACTTAAATTGATTTAGTTTTGTCTAAACTATCCCACGACCTCTAATATCAGAATCACTGACTTTGTCTTAAATTTGTGTTATATTATTTTTGTGGTGAAATGTTGTGTGGTAAGCGCTATGACTGCACCTTATCCCTGAAATTTCCATCTAGTTAGAATTTGCTGCTTGCGTGCTAGCAATTTCTTCGTGGAAGCTTTGAATTCAAATGTTTTAACTGCATCTGATTATTTGCTTTTATTGCAAACAGCCATGTAACAAGCGGGATAATGTACATATTAGCTGCCGACTGTCGGGCTCGTGCGATAATCTCTTTCATATCTTATAGGATACTGCGTTTCTTCGCCAATGTCACAGAAAAGCAGGCTCCAGAGACACCTCTCAGTCTGTGTGTCACACATTCCTCTGATCTCAGCGTGTGAGAAGAGGCAGGGAGTGCTTTCAAATTGGACCAGACCGCAGGATCTCTCACTTTGCTCTATAGGGTGCGCAGAGAATATCATTTTAGCGCGATTCGGTTAAGTCAGCTGCAGGAGATCGAAAGCTGTAGAAACATGATGTAAAAGTCAAAAATATAGACAATCTTAATGTCCATAACATATCTCAAGTTTAATTGTATGCGTCCGTTAGTGGGATTTTTAACCATTTCTTCAGAAACCACCAAATCAACTAATTGCCTACAGCTTACCTTTTTTTTAAAATTTGCTTTCAAATAATTAAATAATAAATGATTAATTTCAGAATATTAAAGATTCCAACATTACAATTTGCAAAGTTGTTTGCACCAATATGTTTTTGTGTAATATCTGCAAAAATATACATTTTTCAACTTTTTCAATAACTTTGATAAGTGATAACTTTGCATAACTTTCAATGAACCGCCTGTGATTGGCTACATCACACCACAATCACACCCTCCTTTACAGCATGTTGTGTGGTTTGATAATGATAATAGTGAAGGCACGTCCATTATGAAATGTGAAGAAAAAATGAAAGCTGTACTCTACCTTGCGTTTCTAACTAGGAAGGCCGTGCAGAGATTTTGGAGGTTAAGTTTTTGACAGAACAAGACCTTTGAGTTTGCTGACCTTACTCGACATGTTATGATGAACTACTACGAATTTTGACAAATACTTGAATACATATTTGTGCATAAGTAATAACAGACTGAAGGGTGCCTAATGCACGACAGTCTTTACCTTGATTACATGCACCATCCATCAGTATTTTTTACCAGCATGACACTCAAGGAAGTTTGTGCATCATGCACATGCAATAATTTGCATTTTTTTTTAAATAATTCACCTAAAGTAATGCGTTTCCTGCTTCTGTAGAGTTCAGTGATTATTATGCTTTTTTTATAAGACGTGATCCTTCAAAGTTGTTTTGATGTAGACAGTCTTTAGTTGATTTTGATAATGATCTTGAGACTAAGCAGCAAAACACTGCTAAAGTAAAAAGCACACTGAGTGTAATTAGTGATATATGTTGTAAATAGCAAAAGAAATGTTTAAATAGTATGTTAGTTAGATGTGTTAAACAAATATAGCGCAAACAATGATACATCTGTACCTTAGCATGTTGTACTAATGTGCAATGATAACAACAACCTATTATGTGTATATGATGACATTATCAATATCATAAATGCATTCTGACTTATTAGAACTTGACTTGTCCCTATTCTGAAAGCCAATTCTAGTAATAATCTAGTAAGGCCAGACCCAATAAAAAGACACCATGTAAATTATAAGCCTATTAAATATACATTAAGAACTTTATTTGGAGTTTCTGAATATTTTATCATTTTTTGTTTAAAAATAGATGCCTGAGATTAAATGTAACGGGAGCAGGACAAGAACTGGATTTAAAAAAAAAAAATCTGATTCAAACTCAGTTGCGTCTAAGGCTAATTCTCTCTAAATCATAACTCTTCGCATCCTTGGATGGATTTCTTTTTCCTATTATTGTTTGGCTCAACCCGACTGCACTTGCGTGAACAGACAATGCAAGTGATTTTGGTTAAATTCAGTTTATCTTGAGTCAAGCTAACTGAAGTCAAAGCCTCAACTGAGACTATTAAGCAACAGAATCTGCTCAGGTTCATTAATGCCTGCACAAGTTCAAGTCTTTGGGCTGAAAAAGCATTCTGTAGATGTGAGTTGACAGTAATTGATTCCAGCACTATGAAGAGAGCGCTGCCTTTGGGCTGCAATCACCATTTCCCTGTTGAAGGTTAGCAAAGCCTTCGTTATGTTAAAGTCCACACTTCCATCACTCTAATAAAGACGACACTGAATTATTGAACATTATCGCTTTTTTAAATCACAAAACAGAAGATATCTCAAGAGCCAAGACAACAGACAAGGTTTCTTCCAGCTCATCTGACTAATGTGTGCTGCTCAGAAGAATTAAAGAGAAGAATTAATTTCTCAGCCACAAAACCATGACATAATGGTGCGTTTTTTCATGCAAAACACATTGGAATCATTTTGTAGCAACATCTTGACGACTCAACTGGAAATCAATGACTAAAATGTGGCGCAAAGGTAAAGAGAAAGATACATAGAGAACTTAAGATAACACCAGATGATACGAATACATACAAAGACTAACGTTAAACATGGCCAAAAGGGTGCGGAGTACGTCTGGATGTAATAATAATGCCTGAGCAATATTTTTTGTTTGAAATTTTGTCAAATAGGGTTTCCACAGGTGTGTTTGATCTTCAAATGCACTGGTATTTGTAGCAGTGTTATATAACAAATCTCTCAGCGTTAAAGAGAGAAACCAACGGTATTAGTTCAGAGAGCTGGATATAAATGAAGGATTCTGAAGCAATAACATCAAGATGGCAACTAAACCAGGGCTCTGATCCACTGTAGTCTTGTACTTCAACCCTGAGGTTTACGCACACTGACATCTGCACGCTCACACTTTCAAGCATAAAAACACGGTTTCCTGTGTGCATGTTCTTCTGATTCACACATGATAAAGGACCTTACGACTGGGATAATTACTGTAATAACAAATGCTATTTTACATATAAAGCAGTATCAGGCAGTGTGATACAAATGTATTTTGTCTGCTGTTTATCAATAGTCTTATAAGCTCTTTTTTGTTCTGGTCTAATAAGGATAATAATTGTGGAATGTCAATGCAACATGGAAAATGTAAACAAAACATTCTCTTGTTTAAAACATCTGTAATACATTTCCACTGTTTAATTTTGTCTTCTGGTGAAAAACAAGATGAAAAAAGGCCTGATTCTGACTGTTTTTATTGTCTGTTGTCTGACGGAATGAAACTATGGGCCTTGATTTTTAACCTGTAACAACTCAACCAGACCTACCAAATCTGAACAACAATAACTTTCAGAGCCTGGCATACAGAAGTAATAGCATCTGTTATTGGTTATTCTTCTTGATCACAAAACATTTAAAGTTTTGACCAGTGTGTGAGTTTATACACTATATTGCTAAAAGTATTTGCTCACCTGCCTTGACTTGCATAGGAACTTAAGTGACAACCCATTTCTAATCAATATGACGTCGGCCCACTCTTTGCAGCTACAACAGCTTCAACTCTTCTGGGAAGGCTGTCCACAAGGTTTAGGAGTTTCCAGAAGCACATTTGTGAAGTCACACACTGATGTTGGACGAGAAGTCCTGGCTCTCAGTCTCCGCTCTAATTCATCCCAAAGGTGTTCTATGGGGTTGAGGTCAGGACTCTGTGCAGGCCAGTCAAGTTCATCCACACCAGACTCTGTCTTCTTTGTGCACTGGTGCATTGAAAGAGGAAGGGGCTAGCTCCAAAATGTTCCCACAAAGTTGGGAGCATGGAATTGTCCAAAATGTCTTGGTATGCTGAACATTCACTGGAACTAAGGGGTCAAGCCCAGCTCCTTAAAAACAACCCCACACCATAATCCCCTCTACCAAACTTTACACTTGGCACAATACAGTCAGACAAGTAAGGTTCTCCTCAGATTGCGAGATAGAGAAGCGTGATTCGCCACTCCAGAGAACGCATCTCCACAGAGTCCAGTGGCGGTGGTCTTTACACCACTGCGTCCGATGCTTTGCATTGCACTTGATGATGTGTGGCTGAAAGCAGCTGCTCAGCTATAGAAACCAATTCCATAAAGCTCTCTGCACACTGTTCAGTGCATCTGAAGGCCACATGAAGTTTGGAGGTCTGTAGCGATTCACTCTGCAGAAAGTTGGCGACCTCTTCGCACTATGCCCATCAGCATCTACTGAACCAGCTCTGTCAGTTTATGTGGCTGAGTTGCTGTTGTTCCCAAACACTTCCACGTTCTTATAAAACAGCTGACAGTTGACTGGGGAATATTTAGGATGGAGAAAATTTCACAGGTGGCAGCCTATGACAGTTCCACGGTGGAATTCACTGAGCTCCTGAGAGAGACCCATTCTTTCACAAATGTTTGTAAAAACATACCTAGGTGCTTGATTTGATACACCTGTGGCCGTGGAAGTGATTGGAACGCGATTCCGATTATTTGGATGAATACTTTGTGAATACTCTTGGCAATATAGTGTACATTAATTTTGAGGAATTAAAGAAATGTAGATAAGTCTACAGGATGTTTGGAGCACCATATGACTGATACGTCATATTTTGGTTTGTTTACACTACAGTTTGTCTAAAATAAGATTTTTTTTTTTTCAACAAGGCTGCACTTTTGCTTGCATTTAAAAGTGTGATGTAGTATTTTCACTCCAAAAAAATAATAAAAAATCATGTCATCATCAGCCACTGCATTTGGTCTTAGACTGCAGACTTCCACGGATGCAGTCCCAAAATTGGGACAGAACTTGTGTCTGATGTTTGTGATTAACTGAATTCTGGAGGACAGTAGTTTTTGACTATTGTCTTCTAGTCATTAGTAGTTCTTAAATTAGATTTCTGTCCCCTCTACCATTCATGAAAGCTGAGTCATGAAATCTCTCTCTGCTAATCAGGATCCCATTCATTGTGCAGTTAAATGAGTCATGTTTATCAATATTCATATCCTTTTTGTACATAACTACGCCAGCCTGTGCAAGTGTGTCAGAGTCACAATATCTGTTACGTCAATTTAAGTTTTATTTAAGATGTAGCCACTTCAAGCTACCATTATATTTACAATACAGTCAGGATGTAATACATCATAGAATACAAACAGGAAAAAAGCAATCTTACTGTGTATTTATCCCTCTATCTATTTTGATTTGCTTCCGCTAAAGCGATTGCATAATCATACTAACATAAAAAACATCTACAGAAGATACTATTTCTGTGATATGTACATGGCTTAAAGCAATAAAGTGATTTACAAGTCAGGCAATAGTCTAGGGTTTTAGTTCTAGGGTTTTAATAGTAATCATAATTGACATTGGCCCGTGTCTGTAGGAACCGGGATCCTGTTGACTCATAGGTGCGTTCTCATCATGATGATGCTGCCGACCCTGGTCATTTGATCTGGCTTGGTCCATCCAATAGGAGAGATCAGTCTCAAGTCTCTGGAAATACATAATGGTGAAATGAGACAGCGGATCGTGTCAGGGCTCAGATTTAGCCTCAGAGGGGAAAAACGGACAGATTTCGATTAAAGAAACTAAAAATGAATAGATAAAATAATAACTAAAATTACAGCGTTAAAGGGATAGTTCACACAAAAATGAAAATTACTTCATTATTTATCTATATACTCTCATTATTTACTCATATATCAAAATGAAGAATTTTAAGTATTGGTAATTACTGCATAAGTACTTTTTTCCCGTCCATTTTCAAAGGATATGGTAAGGATAGGTACCACGGGACTTAATTTCATGTCTTATGTAAGCAATAAGGAATGAGAGGCTGTGCCCTATTGTGAATCAATCATAGCTTAGCGGCGTCGTTAGGCACGATGCAAAGGAAACAGGAAGTATCATGTTGCTATGACAAGGCATGTGCTCTCATAATAGTTAAGGAAAATTTGTTCTAAATTTAGAAAAAAATAAAATAAAAATAAAAAATATTTTGCTTAGTTTGAGTAGCTTCAGCATATGTACAATAGACTCTTTTATAGAAAAAAGGGAAGAGCATATAGGTGTTTTTATACAATTAGATTCGTCTGTTCAGATCAGTGTGTAAAAATGGCAAATGCCTCTGTTTTTAGATTCCATTCGAGGGCCACCAAGCTATAGTTTTATGTAAGTTGCACTGGGCACGTGACCAGAAACATCCACAAATGCAGCTAATCAAATTAATTCAAATTCAGTTGTTAATTTTGGTATGAACAGGCCTTTTCAGAGAAGAAAGACAAACGCACACACATGCAAGAGCAGCTGCGTCCAGCAGGACACAGGTGTAAGTCGAGCCAGTGTTGTATTGTGCATCAATAACAATAGCACACCGTACTAATCACACCGTAGCTTTTTACTCACTGCTTCGTCGTAGCCCATGTACATGAACTGCTGGATCCACTGCTGGACATCAGGGCGGCTCCGGTCCCATACATTTCTCTTAGACCTGCGCAAAACTGAAAGAAACTCTTTAGCCTTGACCGGCGACACTGCGATCTGTGCTTTAGACCTGGCTTCCGGCTCTTTTGCTATGGAAAAAGATAGGAAGAAAAAAATCAAGGCCATACTCGTGTAATTCAAAACTATTTTACTCTTCAACAGACCAGAAGGGCTGGTCCCCGAACAGTGTAAAAGAGAAGCGTGTTTTAAGCACAGAGGATGATAACAGCCCGAAGGGACAGAACCACTGTCCAATTATCTCTCTCTGACGATGACACGCAGAGACTGTGACCTGATCTACAGCCCAAAGCTTCCACACCTCCGTGTTATAAATATCAGTGATGTCTTTTGTTTATAATCATCTACGTTATCTTCCCTTGGAACATATCAGCCGTCACTCTGTCAGTTTTGGAGGTCAGAAGCTGATGAGAGATTCTGGACAAGCGAAGAAGTGACGGATGAAAAGATGGAGGGCATCAGACTATAATTAAAAATTTATAGTAAATGACCAAACTATTGGCTTGATTGGCATGATGGGTGATTAAGTGGAAAGAGGGAGTTATAGATCATATATTACTAAAAATGATATATATCGAGGCCGACATCATCTCACCCTCTCGTTTCATGAGGATCCTCTGTAGCCTACTCTCAGACCCAGAACCACCTAAAACAAGCAAACAGATCAAGTTATTATCTGTAATATCTATTTTATACAGTTGACTGAAACTTACTTCCCATTTTATTTATTATTGTGCTTGAAAACTGTCTATTTGTTAGAATTATGGGGATGTACAAAACGCTTTGTGGGATGTACAAAATGCTCTCACACACACACACACACAATCCGACATAAATTAAGTTTTACATTTTGTAAATGTTGCCCACAATAATTAAACTATATCAAATCCAAACTTCTGGGAACTTGGTATACATACTGTCAACAACCAATTAAAACTGACCAGCCAGTATATTTTTTGTGACTTGAGAACGGTCACAAAAACAAAACTTAAATCACACGCAGAGGCTGACTTATAATAATAAGTCAGGTGAGTGGGTCCTTAGGGCCCTGGGGAATCAGGGGGCCCTTTCTGAGATTGACAAAAAATATTTGGCCAGTGCTCCAGTTTGTATTTGTTTTCTGAAGAGAGTAAAATGTTCACCCATAACTCAAAATGCATGTTTTTGTAATGCTCACAAATATTATAAAACATGTAGATATGATGTAAAAGAGATTCCTTGTACAAATTGCTGAACACTCATTCAAATGCAGAATGCAACTCCATGACTGGAGATTTTTGCTTAGTCTAACAACAGTTTATACTTTTGATTTGTTTATGCTTTTTCAATTCAATTTAATATATATTTGCAGCTTGACGTCGTCTTAATGGTTCTGGTGCATTCTAAAAAAAATATTTCTATTTTAAAAGAAAACGCATTTCCTACAAAATTCACTGTAAAACAGGTCACGAAACGAACAATGAAATGTTTGAAATGTATTAAATTTGTTTCTAAAATAAAGCATTCCTTTTGTATTTTTACTGCACAAATTAAGCAAATGTTAATTAATATTAACATTTAACTAAACATTTTAAAATTTCTTTTTTTAATCAACCTGAGTCACTGTTACACATGCTTTAAAAGCCTCACGTTTTAGACTTCCAGGCTTTTAGGTTTGATGTCACACTTCATAAAATCCTATTTACAAGGCTTTTAAGTTCCCCGCATTAACTAATGAAGCCCCTTTGAAAAGTGGCGTGTGAAAGCCCCGAAGTACTACAGAAATCTGTAATTGACATACCTGAGGGTGAGCAGAGAGACAGGACGCTTATGAGAAGGACAGCTTGAACACAGAGGCTGTGGAGCGACATGCTGTAGTTCTATCAGATGTGGCTGCACTGAGCGCTGGGAAAGGATTCGGTCAGGGATGAGACGAACGCCGAGGCGCCATCCTGGACCGGCAGGCAAACATTCCTACGGGCGACCTGTTAGCGCTTGTGGAGGAATGTGTACAGGAAGAGGCCAACAGAAACCCCCTGCCCCTACACATACCACAGCGTGAGTGATGTTGTACAATCGATCAAAAAGCATTAACCTTTCGGCACCTTGCTGTAAGGACGATAATCATAAGCGGTAAACAGCGTTATTTATTAACATCAGGGATATTCTGCAAACTCTGGTTCATAAACTGACATTGCCCAGCAAACAGATTGTTGAATTTTTAATTTATGCCGCAAGTTTGATAATCTTATTTTATGCTTCCAGAGGGCGTATTCGAAGGCAGAAGCAGCAAAACAACTTGGGAGGGAGACAGATGTTTTTCCAGATGTAATAAACATCTTTCTTTTTCTTTCTAACTCAATTTCCTGCCGCAGCTTTGAAGTGCACGCACGCTGCAGGACATCGGCTGTAAGGCTTATGGCTATTTCACAGGGAGCCAGACGTACAGTAACTGTAAGGCAGTAGCCGTGTGAGCGTATGTTTATGCATGTGAATATACAAAACAAAAACTGTAGGTTTTCAAGCCATCTGTTGTATACGAAAGCAGATTTCTACTAAAATGCACCAGATGTTATTCATTTAATAAAGTTAGTAGATTTCCATTCTTTATCAAATTATGATAAATGAATCATATTTTCTGATCTTCCGTGTTGTAAAATGTTTATCTTTTTACAATAACATTTATGAGCATGCATTTTTAACTATGAATCGACGTTTTGTTCACTTCTAATCAATGTATACATTAACATTGCTTAATATGTGTTTATAAATCAAATATTAATATAAAACATTAGCCTAGATTAATATATTCTAACGTATTAAACTTCCCCAAAATAATAAATACAATAAAGTAACTAATCAGACCATACTAATGCAAAATGAATCTACTTCTAGTCAAAATATCAGATAATAATCGACAATAACATTTGCTCCAGTGAAAAATGTCCACCCCTGTTGTCCTCTCATCAAAAAACCACAGGTATATGGATGGACTTGTTTATTACTCACAGCTTTTCACTTCACAAGATGTTTAACTGGTAACTTCTTTCATCCTTATAAATGCATGAAACCTTAAACCGACAAAATCAAAAAAATATCCAAAATTAAAAAAAGAGAATCACTGAAACATTTGTGGTTATGTTATTTCTTTGCATTTTCTAAAAGCCTTTCTACATGCTCCAGTGTACCGGAGTGAATTAGTTACATTCAGACCGAGTTCCTGCATGTACTGTACTTGTCCCGAGGGGGCTGACCCTCACTCAGAGGTCATCTCTGTGCACCTGGGCCGCATTCCCACTGATAACAGCACACCTGCGTGCAGCACACATTTACACTGGTATATTTCATTTCATTTCATTTGAGTACTCTGGAGAAAGTATGTTGACTGTAAAAGAGTTTGTGAGCAAGTTACTTTACCCAATTTTGGATGCATAAGGGGTTTTACGTTACTTTTAACAACTTTTAACTTCAAATCAAGTTACGCTAAATAATAGAAAAGACCGTTTGTCTCCCACTCAGATGGCATTATTCTTCTGGAGCGGGAGGGTCGTAACCCAGGCGGCTGGCGGAAGGGAAGTGAGCCCAGTAGGTTCTGGCCAATTCCTCAATCTTGTCATAGCCAGCGTGAGAACGTAGCTCTTCAATCCAGGCGAAAAAGTCTGAAGATGACAGCGCCCAGTTAGGCACGCTCCTTTTTTCCCTTGATTCAGCTGTAAGCAAAGCAGAAAGAGGTCAAGACGAGAGAGAGAGAGAGGTCAAGATGGAGTCCTGGGAGTGAATTTCAATTTTGCTTACAATTGGTTAGGTTTATTTAAACATTAAAGTGATTTCTATGTCGTATCCATGCAAGAGACTACGGAAAGCAAAACGGCGATCCCAGTTCCGTGCATAAATATAATGCCGTGTTTTGATTGGCTGAGCAATGCCGTTTACACTGCCAATAGAAATGCTTCTCTATGGCCTTACATGAAAGCAGACCAAGTTTTAGACTATGTAACTAATAGATTCAGACTGTTTTATTCATTAATATGTGTGTCTGTGAGATGGCGATGAACTAAGGAAGCTCAGCAAATCAAATATGACGTTTAATTCATATAACAGTTTTGTACATTTTTGATTTCATCCAAAACGTGACTATTTTTGTCTAAAAGGTTATTATAAAGTGTTTCATAATTAAATAGATTGGAAAAGCCATCTAAAATGATGCCCTTTCAGACTAGAGTCCCTCCAGTGGATTTTAAATAAAAATAATTCTAAGAATGATCATTTATAAAGACAATTTAAAACTCACCTTGGTTTTCCGCTGCCTCTGTAAGGAAAACAAACAGACGGACAGTTAATGAATACATCTAAAAATATAAAAAGGCTAGAAACCAATCGATTTAAGTACATTCTTAAGTAAGGTGTAAGTAAGCTGGAATGGAAGGTAGCACATCTGGTGGGAAAGTGGACAGCAGTGATATGACATGTTAAATTACTGCATTTAAGACTAATCATTTCACCAGTGCACCGCTTCTAAAGACAAATCAATTAGGTCATTTTATTCTGAAAATGTAATATTTCAAGAGTATGCATAGAGAGTATATGCATATATACAGAGCGAAGGTCTTGATTTAATGCCAAGGATATCACATTATTCATAAGCTTCCATTCATCTGTCATCCTTGTACGTTACAGATTCTGTATTCACAGCGACTGTTAAACTTGCAGTTGAGCTATTGTCTGTTCTCAACCTTCTGCCAGTTTTCAGCATGTGGGACAAAACCAGAATATGTTAGCAACCCTTTAGCTGTTTTTGCATTATTTCAACCATCTTTGCAATTCTTACAGCTCACAAGAGCTATCGCAAAATAACAAAATAAATGAATGTAACAGCTCTTGAGAGCGAAAGTAACATTTCAGAAAAGCTTTCTTTTTATAATGCATTATAAGAATATTTGAATGCGTTATAATGCGTGTATAATGCCTTACAAAAAAACATATTGTATCATCGTATGATAAATTGTAGCGACGCTTAGCAGTATCCCACCTCAAAAGCAGCAAATGCGTTTTAATAATTTCATAATTCTTTTTTTACTAAAAGTATTTTACTGTAACATCAACAAAACTATATTACATTGTTTGGCTGCAACAGAGTCATCAGTAATCTTAAACTAGCTCAAACTAGCCTTACAGAAAATATATTGTGCAATATACATTTCTGAGAAAACATGAAGAATTACATTATAACTACGGGAACTATAATCCATTATAACTGAATATAACATTCATTTTACTGTTAATCAAAACAAGTTATAACCACAATATATGTATTATAATGCGTTATTACTAATGCTATGATTATTAATGAGATGGTACAAAATAAGTTACATGAATTATAAAGTCTTAAGAATACCCTTATAATTGCAGGCTTGTAGAAATTATAACTAAATATCAGAGCACATAAAAGGTGATTAATGTCGAAGATGTACTATTATTTATCATTTTGGAGTCAATAAGTATTTTTAAGAAAAGAAATGTAAACTTTTATTTAGCAAAAACGCATTAAATTGCTCAAAAGTGACAGTAAATTACTTTTACATTTTTAGAAACATTTACATTTAAACTAAATGTTATGTTGAACTTTGCATTAATGAGCGAATCCTGAAAAATATGTGTCATACTTTCCTCAAAATTGTTATTTCTGAAGTATTTCAACACAGATAATAGTAGGAAACGTTTCAGTCTATTAATATGATTTTTGAAGGACCACATCGAAAGTTTTACTGTAATTCCAACCAAACTGTATTTCCAACCAACGAAACGCAGACTTTGTGAACATAAGATAATAATTTAGGCCCGTGCATTAAAAATCGCACCGACTCCAAACTTTAAGAAGGTGATGTATGCCCAAATTGTCAGCTTTTCTTACCTGAGAGACAGAGCGGTCCAAGCCAAACCAAACACAGGAAAGTGAGAAGCACAGACGAAACATGGTCACCCACTGAAAGCAATATAGCAATTATTTTTCTACCCCTTGTCAAACTTCAAAGAGGTTCAAACATAGAACATTTTGAAAGGGGAAAAATATATTAAAGAAAGCACGGAAATGAATCTTGCATCATGCCTGAGATTACCTGCAGCATCTGTTCCTGGAGACTGCGGTGTGTCTTGGTGCCCAGACTTTTAAGTCATGGCTGGAGCGGTGCTATTTACCTTTCACATGGACCTTTCAGGTCATACCTTACATTTCTTTACTCGTTTACTCTGTACCTTTTTGTTTGCAGGAGATCCTCACACTTCTCTCCACAGCTGAAAGAACCCCTTGTTAAAGTAAAGGCCTCACTGTCCAAAAATTCACAGACTAAAGAAAACTTTTTTTTTTTTTTTTTTTTTTTTTTAAGAATACAGTGTCGTCTGTATGCGTGTCAGTTTCACGTGGAGAACATTTCATGTGGAAAATGTATACAGGTACAATCAAAATTATTCAACCCCCTTGACCCAAGACGTTTATAAACCCATTACACGCGCCATTTGCAGATATTTCCTTAAAGCGCCACACACAGCTCGCATATTTAAGGGGTCATAACGTAACCATTACAAAACGCGTATTTATTTTTGTTAGTTATTATTTTATTTCAGTTTGAATTTAGGGTCATTGTTGTTAGTTTCGTTTCGTTTTAATTTATTTTAAATATTTGGTAATTTTTATTATTTCAGTTTACGAAATAGTGTTTTCATTAGGTGTTTTTAGTTTTAGTTGTCGTTAAAATAACCTTGCTTACGGTTTAAACGTCCACGGTGTCGCGCTGTAACGGTAAGCCCCGCACTTCTTTGATTTGATTGGCCGTCTACATCAATCCGCCAGTGACGAGCGCTGTCTGGAGCAGTTTTAAACAGACACACCGGAAGTTAAAGGCCAAATACGGCAGGGACGTTTTTCTGCGTGAGAAACGGATGTGTGGCGCTGAACGCGTGAGCACTGTTTTCGGCTGTGTAGTGTAAAAACGCCAGTATAAATCATTATAAAAGCCGTTTTGAAACGAAGACGCACTAATGTAAACGGGATGTAAATCTGGAGACTTAACCCTGAACCAAGCATAAGCAGATTCGACACATTTTTTTGGTACGATTGTCCTGCAGGAAAGTCCGTTGATCATTACGTTAAGTCTTTGCACCAGAGGCATCTAAACTCTTGCCAAATCCACGATGTCCTTCATACGGTCCACAATCTCCACTTCTATAACAGTAAAACGTCCCCTTAACAAAACCGGTTCTCCTCCGTGTCTGACCTTCTGCTCTTTAGCGCGTTCAAGCCACCTTTTGTGCTCTTCTTGGTCAAGAGTGGCATTCGGCAAGACGTCTAAACATGAAGGCCATGCTCGCCTTGCATTCTTCTTATATACTGTACATTTAAATGTTTTTACTCCGTTCATCAGGTCAAGTCTTTGACGGTACTTTGCAGGTTTGTCCTCAGTTTGCTGTGATCAAACATTTTATGATAATTTTGCTTTTTCTTCAACACACAAGGTTAAGGAATAAGGCTACCATCTCTAGGAACTAGCCTGAGACTTTCTAAAGTAATAAAGCTATTCACTAAAGCTGAAGGTTTAGTATTAATTTGTCATATTTGAAACTCAACTTCAGCACATGCATTGGCTAACTGTAAGTATGCTTAACAGCTCATGAGTATTCTAGTTTCTGATGGTTTAGTTGTGTTTAAAGACAACGTTGTTGCATCATACAGATAAATATGCTGAATAGGGGTTGGATTATATAATTCATTATAATTTCAATTACAATTCATTATACAATTCATTATAAAAAATGAATTATAACAGCCAAAAATTTAATAAAACGTTCCGAATGGTTCAAAATGTTTCAGAGAGGCAATACAAATGCAGGACATGGCAAATGATACTAGATTATAATCTAATAATGCTTAGATTATAAGGGTTATGAGAGGTTTATATTTTGGTTTTAGGAGTCCCAAACCACAGCTTGACGTGTGCAAAGTCAAAAACACTTTATTTTCTTATAATGTGCATTTATTTTTACCCTATTTTTTAAACAGCTTTGTCCAACCCCCCCATAGCTTTTAACGCTCCATGATGCACTTTCAGATTTAACGCTTTGCAGGATGTTTTCGGTCACTTAGCGCGGCATAAAAGGTCGTTAAAAAAATAACTAAATAATATGGGCTTTTAATGTTATTAATGAAATGTCATATCAGATGCCCCTGGCTTGGCTGAGAGACTGAGAGACTGTCCCTGGGTTCTTAATAGATTACAACACAAGGTTTAATACCGAGAAAGTATTAAAACTTCAGCGCCCTCTCGTGAGCAGTGCATGCAAGCACAAAGACTTTTAGAAGGATACACTCGCTGTAAGGGGCACAATATTCAAGTCATTTTCAGTATGTATAGAGGTATGCGTGTGTACAGATGGCCTAAAACATTTGGAAAAAATGTACAGTATATATCAGAGCATATTGATCATTGACTAGAATATCCCACAATGCTTTGACTGACTTTTTTTGTGTTATGAAGCCAAATTAAAAACACATCTACTGTGACATTTTCCCACTGAAAATAGTCAAATACATCTATTTCTGAGATGACTCTTTGCAATGTATATTGTTCCGTAATGCATATTTTCTCATTTTTAATAGAAAATGTTCATGGAGTGCAACTTTATATTCATCAAGGAATTCTTGAAAACTAACAAAATATATTCATGCTAAAATCTTTAGCACTTAAGATAATAATCGCAACATAAACATTATTTCTTATTCTGTACCAAAAATCAACACATTAGGTTTATTTCTAAAAGGCCATGTAACTCCGAAGACTGGAGTAATGTAGATTTAACAAGAATTATTTTAAAGAGTGACAATATTTTACACTACTACATGTTTTTTTTTTACTGTATATTTTAATCAAATAAATGCATCCTTGGTGAGCTCAAAAGAGATTTCAAAAACTTACCAAAACGTTTAAAATATATCCACGAGGCAATAAAAAGCACACAGCTTTCCCACTACTCTTGCAAAATGTTTAATCAAACAAAAGTATTGAAACGTTTTGCACAGCTATGGTAGAATGTGGATCTCACTACATCGTCCCTTCTCCGCTGCTTTTTTCCCCTCGCGTTAAATAAACATGGTTTTAAATAATAATGTTCAGTAACATTCATTTGTACCGTACTTTTATAAAAGCTCATGAGCTAAAAGCCGAACGGACTCATTTGTAAAGAGACCAAACCGCTCTTTTTCGAACGGCGCCCTTTAGAAAAGTAACTCTAACAGTGTTTTTGCTGTAACATGGAGGTCTATGCCAACACTTGAATGCAGATACAGACGTGTGAATCTGAATGAGGTGGATATAGTTCTCTTATATTTATATAGATTTATATATTAAATGAGCAGTGCTTGAATGTGAAGGTGGCACATTTGGTTAAGCATCTACAAAACATTCATCTCGTAAGACTCTCCTCCTGTTGGCATTTCTCAGTTCGTCCAGCAGACTCTCTCTTTGGCAACTCCTGTGCACTGTATATACAGTTTCGTGTCATTCCACTTCGTCTGGATTTGTGCGCGTGCCCTGTGACCACAAAGGCCGCACCTGTAGGCTTTCTTGTATCTCAATGTCGGCTAACTGTGAACAGAAAATGAGCTGTCGGTCGAAGGCCATGGGCAAGCGCTTCAATTATCACTTGGGAAAAAGGCGATGTTCGTTCAGGTGAACCACTCCGGGAGAAGAGAAGAGCTTGAGCAACGTGGAGACAACGGGAACAGAAAGGACACTGCGGCGGAAACGTCATCCTGCGATTTTCCTGTGGGTTGGTCATTCAGTAGGTCCCCGGTTTGCTGGTGAGAAATGAGCAGTAAGTAGGAGTTGCAGATCACTCGGCTCAGTTTGAGGTCAGATCTGGTCTGGTCGTAAGGCTCATTTGTGTGTGGAAGGTCACTGGAGGGGTTTGATAAGGTAAAGCTTCTCTCCATGTTCACTAGTGAAGATGGGAGCTTTTTTGTAGTGCTCTAACAGTTCGTCCATAGCATTGAAGCGGCGTTGTCCGATACAGTAAACTCCATTCGACAGCTGCACTTTGAAGTGTTTGTTCTTCCCGACTGCTTTCAGAGACACTGAGAAATCACTCGGCTGGAGAGAAGGAGAGAGAAAGACATAAGAGTGTTTGTTTAGTGAACTTCAGCCTGCAGGTGGCGCCACAAGCCTAGATTCCTGGCAGCTCCACAGTATTACACATTTTTGGTGTCATCCTTATTTAACACAGCTGAACTCTGAATTAAGCTGGTTGCACCCAATCAAAAAAATATCCCACATATGAATGTGTATGTATGTGTATATATATATATATATATATATATATATATATATATATATATATATATATATATATATATATACACACTTCACTGTTATTTATTAAATTCCATCCATAATTTATAAATATCATTACTTTTGTTAGGCACAAAGTTGTCCACATGTCTAATAAATAACATGTGAATAAAACAATTTTAAAAAAATGATGCCGATATTGTCTGCAAAACTCTAGCAACTTGTGAAGTGACCTTTAATCCAGAACAGAAACCAGTGGAATAACTTTATTGTATTAGAGATGTCACATTGCTTGCAAATGATTGGTCTAATTTCAGTTTAAGATCTCTAACCCGGAGCATAACCTGTCCTGGAGCAGATCAATCGTTTCTGGCACATGGTGACAAACACTGGTAAAAGCCACTATCGTAGCGCCTCAAACTATAACTTACACTTGCAATTATATCAAATATTTTAATATTATTTATATACTATTGCCTTTCTTTTCGATTCGTTTTTTTTATACTTTTCATACTTTATATTTTTATAGGATTTTTAATTGCTTTATTTAAGAATATTCTGAATTAGTTTATTTTTATACTTTCTGCTTTATAAATAATTCCATTATGTGCTTTTCGCCATTTTATTAGATTTTTTACTTTACTTTAGTTTCAATTATTTAATTTAATTTTTATATATCCTTTTTTCCAGTTTGTCATTATAGCCCTTCAATTTAAACATTTCTGTTCTAATTTTTCAGAGAAATGAACCGTTATTTTTTTTTTAACCAATAACAGCCCAGCTAATGACACCACGGACACATCACTGCAACTATTGAAAGCTGGTTATCTGGTTACTGCATTTCGATTAGATCCAGATCAACGCTTGACTCACAGAGGACTCGCTGTCTCGCACAAGGAAGTCTCCCTCCACCCCCCTCTCGTTCAGCGCGCACTCAGCCTGGTGCCGTGTCACGTTGCCATAGTACCAATCCTTTCCGGCGAATTTCCCCGTGTGGGAGGGTCCCGTGTGGCCGTCCTGCTGGGAACGGGGGCCCGGGGCTAATGGGCCATCGTTGAGCACAACCACATAGTTCTTTGGCACCAGACCCACCTGCCCGCGGCAGTTCTTACACCTCCACCACTCTGGGTCGTTCTCCGGCTTCTCCAGCACCTCCATGGTCTCGCCCTTCTCGAAGTTCAGCTCCTCATCCGTCACGGAGCTGAAGGGGTAGAGCGTCTGAACGGTGTGAAGGACTCTGGGGCCCTGACCGTTACTGAGGCTCGGCCTCGAGGAGAAGACGTCGGGAAGGTCGGCTGAGGAGTCCTCCAGCTCTTCCTCCTGGACGTAGTTGGAAGGGAACCAGCCCACCTGACCGTTATAGCTGCCCCTCCACCAGCCGTCACTGCATTTCTCCATCACCATCAGCTGGGATCCCTTCACCAGGCTGAGCTCATCCTCCCGCTCCGCATTGTAGGCGAACTTCACCACGGCCGGAGTGTTCAGGTCATATATTCGTTCTGCTCCACCCCCGTTAGACGAGTACTCGTCTGTGCTTGGTGTTGGAGAGGCTTCTCGTGTGCTCGTTTTACGTTTCGTTTTTCCCAGGCCTGAGAAAGAGAAAGGGAGGCTATTAGACATCAGACATGGTCATTATGTAAAACTCAAGCCTCTGAGCTCTGCTAATTAGAAGTTGAAGAGAAAGGGCAGGGATATTGATTAACGCTGTAAATTCATCAATACTAATCATTTGCTGCTGAAAGAAGACATGTGATATCATTACTGAGGCCCACCACATTTCCTCTTGTGTCCTCTATTTTCCCTTTCTTTCTTTCTTTCTCACATTTTCCATTACATCTACTGTTGTTGCCAACCATCAAAATATTATATATTCACACAAAGTCAGTAAGATTTTATTGTATTCAAAAGAAAACAATATTGTTTTTTTTAAAAAAAGAAATTTTTTTTAATTAATCTCATTATTTCTGTCTTCAAAAATAAAAAGGTCATATGAAAAATGTTAAATATGCATGTAAAGATCATTAAAGACATTTTAATTTTGCCTAAATTTCACAAGCCTTGACAGCCCTAAAAAACTTTTGTCCTTTTTCTCAAATCTTCCAAGATATATATACATATTAGTTCTTTGAAAAACATCTATGACCTTTGAAACATGTCCAGTCTTCATGCTCTGTGTTAATAATAATAATAATAATAATAATAATACACAAATATTGCATAAAGCATCCATATGTCTACGTCCATGTCAATTAGAGTATTAAAATTAATTTAAGATACACTTAGAACAGATAAAAAATGTGAAATTTAATTACGATTAATATGACAGTCATGTGATATATATATATATATATATATATATATATATATATATATATATATATGTGTGTGTGTGTGTGTGTGTGTGTGTGTGTGTGTGTGTGTGTGTGTGTGTGTGTGTGTGTGTGTGTGTGTGTTTTCAATAGGCGAGTAGTCCAAAATGTTACGTTGCTGCATAAATGACTACATCACAAAACAAGTTTACAGCGCATTTTTACAATGCTAGCACCAATGCTGCACAGATCTAATTGCTTATCTGGGCATTTTCAATACTGCAACCCGCGACAATCAGCATAATGACCCACCTAAAATATATTATAGCATAATAACAACATCTACATGTTCACACACATTAACACACAATCACACACACACTATACCCAGCAGTTTCCTTCCTGCAGCAGAAGATCCACACACCCATCGCACACACCCATCTCACCACTGCCTTTCTCACTCAGTAAACACCACACACACACACACACGCTCTCTTCTCTACCTCCACCCCTTAGCGACCCTCAATACACACCTGCAGAGCATACTAAATAACAATAACTTCCTCACTATATCATGAAAGAATAAAAAAAGAGAGTGCAGGTGTTCATGTGTCCGCTCAACTGAGGAGAGGGAGTAGAGGTGCCCTAGTTTTACGAGTGAAAATCAGCATGATATACTATGTGTGTATCTTTCGAGACAGGAATGCAGAGGATGATTGTGTGCATTCAAACATGTTTCCATTTAAATAAGAGGGAACTGTGTCTGGTGTTGCGCATTGCTAATGTACAGAATGGAGTTAAATACTAAACAACTTTTTTATTAAATTACAGACCCACAAAAATGGTGTACTCTTCTTTGTCTGTTACTGCTTAACCATGCATAATAAACAAAATCTCTCACAGACAGACATCACGTCAGTGAGAATTGTCAATTATGTGGGTGTCCTGCTGAATGCCTGAGAGTCAGTAGCAGCTTGTAAATGGCAAATTAAATATTCCATCAAAAACATGGGTTAAAGATATGAGGCATATGACTGAATCTATTGCTTGATACATTCAGGTACGGAGTACTCAATGCTGGCTGCTCGCACTTCTATATCTTAATCTTTAGCATACCATCATTTCTTACGCTGGCAATACTTAGAGCAGGAGTTAAAGCATGTGCATCTGAATATATAAAAGTATTAGAATGTATTCATATGTGACTGTGACCTGTATCCATAGTTACTATCCATAGTAAATATCAAAGAGGAGGGACACCTAAAACAGCAAAGTCTTATTACATGATCTGATACAACAAACGTCTTTAATTAATCAACTGCAGCTTTAATACCTCAGTGTACATTCTCTCACACACAGACACACACACACACACACACACACACAGTTGTTTAGCAAATGATTCCTTTAGTAAATACATTTGTTGTTCCAGCAATATTTCCAAGCATTTTTTTTTCCACTGTCAAAAATTCAAATATAAATTTGCATATCCCAGGCAGTGCACAAGAGACGACTGGCATTTTTTCCTGCTTCAAGCACTGAACTTGATAAACATATCTGTCATCAGTTTGAACATGACACATGAACTGAAGGGCACACTATTCACACACACTGCTGTGTATATCGTTTGCTTGTGGCAACAAACAAGACCGAATATAAAACTTTAATGGACTTTGTAAAAGGAGGAAAACACAAGCCTTTTCTTTCAAATGAAACATTCCCAAAATAATTATTTTATAATTATAAATTAAACATCATTGTACAATTAATGGGAGCATGAAATTAACCTAGGCACACTAGGACACCTGTATGTAAGTGCACAAATGCACATAAATGTGTTTGTAGAGGTTTTAGAAAATTTTATTAAGTTAACTCTGTTATTCTAAATATTTGAAATGGCAGTGGAGTGCTGTGTGTGGTTTTATTTTTTTTTGTTGGTTTTGTTTCTTTGTAACTTTACCCTGCATTGCTCAAAATCCTCTAGTGTAGGTTGCACTCATTGCAAAACCAACGTTTCTGTAGAAAAAAAATAAATAATCTTGGTTGAGTGAACTCATGACTCAAGATCTGACTTGATTCTGGTTATAACAGATTTGACAGAAACCGTTGATGATGTGATCTAAAATCATTTACAAAAAAAAAAAGAAAAGAAAAGAAAAACCTAAAAAATGTGCGTTTTTCATTTCCCGTGAAACACATTCAACTAGCCCTTACGTTTAAAACGTATGACAACAAATAGTGCTAAATTGTTTGAGACACAAGCTGACAGTTCACGTCCTGATTCACAAGCTAATTCATTTTGTTTTATTACAAAACTATGATTATAGCTTTTTTTATATAAATAAAGAAAGGTCTATGTCCAGGCATTTAAATATTTCTATTGTAGACTTGTGGCTTACTAGTACTCAGATGCTCCATGTTTTACTGAGGTATGAAAGCTGCAGTTGATTGAATAACTTTTGTTGAATCAAATCACGTAAAAGACTTTGCTGTTTTAGATGTCCCCCAGGTCACAGTCACATATAAATACATTCATGACTGTGATGGACTTGAGCAGCAGTACTGCTGTCACTTTGGATCACGTGTTTAACTAGGACAACCAACATAACCGTTTATAACTTAAAACTATACTATACATGAATGCAGCAAAACTACTGACTTGTTCTAATCTATAAAAGGATATGTTTTTAAAACAATCACATGTTCTTCTTTGTTCCTCTTCAGGAACTTGAGCTGCGTCATAAATGCTTTGGGAACATCCCAGAGTGACCGTGCTCTTTATTTGCTTCAGCGGCCACCACTTGCTACGTTCCAGTCTTGCAAGGCTCTCTTTAGCTGGTGGAGTCTTCAGCAGCTTTCCCCTCAGTGCTGGTCCAGCTGCCACAGAGGACGAGGCCTATTTGTCTCTCCATGCCGACAAGGAGACCACTCTATTGGGAGGTCTATGACAACTCTGTTGGTGGCAGAGACATCTCTGGCTGACCCTGTCCAAATGTCAGATATCAGGACAGGGTCTGCTTTCTTGGGTCTGTTCAGAGATGCTGCTACTACAGTGGTCGACAGACACCATCAATCTGCTGTAGAGAACACATTCTGGGTGTTCATTTCACGATGAATATATTTATTTTACGGAGCCTAAAAATAAGGGCTACCCTATCCACGAGCACTGCAAACATACACCTGGATGGCTTGGGGGTGAATAAAATATGCCATATTTTCATTTTTTCAAGAAAGGTCTTTAAACAACAGTACTGACAATACTGTGAAACCATATGTTTTTTTTTTTTTTTTATACTGTAACAACTTTCTTAACATTCTTTCGTTTCATTCCTTGCATGAGAAGTTTGACTTGGTTAGCGCCATCACAATGGCAAAAAGGTAAGAAATGTCATGTGACAAAAAACCTCAATGTTTGGTATATGAACACATCAGAAAACTATTGTTTTAAAGTGCAGTTCACTACATTTTCTCTCACACACTTTCTTCTCTTTCTTTACATCACTCATTCCAACTACATGCCACAGTTTGATCCAACATGGTTATAAAATCAAAGCTATAAATTTATTTTAAAGTGCACCATTATTTTTTTTTTTCTGGGAAACCTTAACACTGTATATTCTTTGCATAATTCCTTCCATCTGAGCTGTCACAATGGCACACGTAAAACATATGACAGCAGTAAAAGCTAAGCCAAATCTCAAAGTTTTATGTGAATACATAAAAAATCTAATCTAGAAGATCATTATATTTTCTTTGTGTATTTCTTTGCATGACTCTTTCCAACTACATGTCACAGTCTGAGCCATCACAATGGCAAACTCCAATTTGATGTCATTTAATTATTTACTTTTTTATTTCATCAATCATATGAAAATTGCTGCATTTCTTTTCCTTTTTTTTGTTTTTGTTTTTTTACTCTTGCCAACTATATGCCATGGCTGAAGGTACCACAATGGTGAATATGGCAGAAAAGATGACAAAAATAACAATACAAGTCAGTACAGCTTAACTGCAACGTGTATCTTTTGTTATTTAAGAAAATCTTTGCATTTCTGAACTACATGACTTAGTTTGAGCAATCAGAATGGCAAAAATAGCAAGACACCTGTATTGTACCTAAAATCTTTAGTGTACCTTAACTTTATCTTATATACACTGTCTTTTTTAAAAGTTGCTGATACTTTGCTGCTCAGAGTTAAAGCATGAGTGTCTCGGTGATTAGTAAAGACACTATATAAATCACATTACCCAGGAGAGGGCACTATGTGAATGATCTCTTATCTCGACACACGCACATTAAAGCATGTAGGGTCAGTCTGGTTTTCCTATTACCAGACCATCTCTGCTTTTGCTGATGAAGACTTCCATACTTCTATTATCGAGAATGTGCCCACACACACGCTCACACACAGTATCAAATTAGTTGTTTGGCAAATGGTTCCTTGGGTAAATCAATTTAAGTTGTACCAGCTATGAAAACCATAATGTCACATTAAAACAGGAGCAAAAGATCTTATTGTGGTGCAAAACCAATTGAAATGGACTATCAAAAAAGAACAATGTACGGTGAAAACTTGATTCGAGACTGATCAGCTGAATTTGGTAAGAAATGGTTTATGACTCATTTGATTGGAGCAGTCTGGCATACATCATCAGAAAGTCATTGTCTCCTTATGAAAGTCAAAACACTCATTTCATTGGAAGATTATGACATTCATTCAAAAAAGATACTTACAAAACAGGGTGAATTATCATTTCATGAAATACTTCTTCAATGTTATTTCTTGGGGGGGGGAAACAGTCATGTGGTGTAAGCCACTTGCAATACACTACTAAAAAACCCCATGAGATAATGTAATAGTTCTCTATTAGCATACAATGACATGAGAAAATACTGGCCCAAAAATGAAAAAAAAAAAAGAAAGCCAGAATCCTCTACAGACAGCAATTTTGAGGCTATTAGGTCAAAGTTTTCCACAAAAACACTTTCTCAGGACAGCAGGATGCAACTCTTAACATCTGCATGTTGGGGTTGCACTAAAACGTGAAGTGTGGAACATCTGTGATTTATGCCAAACCATACTCTCAAATACATACTCTGTCAAGCTCAAAGTTAAAAATTAGGAAAGGCGTTTCAGTTAGACGAAGTGTCATCATCATAACACTCCTGGTAACAAACATTAGTCTGTTTAGGGTTGGTTGGGGAGACTGAGTCATTTCACTGCTGTTTACAGGCCAAACAATGATCAAAAGCCTTTCATTAATATGCCCGTCTGTGATTTCATTGGCTACTACACATTAAAACTTGAAAGAACAGCAGTCTGGTCAACTCACATCACATAAACAGTTGAATTATTCACAATCATGCCACACCAGAAAACTGTAACACTTGTCACACAAGATGGTTTTGATCAGCACAACTAATCGATTTTTCGAGAACTTTCTGCAAACATTAGTGCCAAGTGTTATGTGTACTGTGCCATGCATAATGTTAAAGGGTGCGTTTAGGGGAAGAGAGGCAAGCCACCAATCACGCACGTCCTAACAGGAGTGTAGACAAGAACAAACCTTTCTTGCGACAGAAGAGAACACGGGTGGGAAAATTAACCTCCACCTCAGGCTGTTTTCACAATACTTGAAACTGTGATGTTATTTATGACAAAAGACATCACATTTTACCAAGAATGTGCAAGAAAACAGCTGTTTCAAACATACTAAAATTAAAACCAAAACCAGATTTTGACTCCAATGCCACACACGGTCTCCAACAACAGCAGCTACAGTAATGTAGGCTAATAGAGCAGGCTCCTCTGCTTCATATGCTGTAATGTAAGGTTTTCACTATAACTTGAATGTTCTTCAGGGGTCTTTCACCAGCTAAAAATGGTTTTTAAGTCAGTTATTTCTATCTTTTCCTGTAGTGTGTCAGTAGGAATGCCAAGAGACCTAACGGTGCAAAAACTATGGCTCCTAGGCAAAAGCTGCTTTAATGCAAAGACACCAAATGTTGAATTAATTTAGTTAATAAATGAAATATATTTACGGCACTATTTTGACGACATCCTCATTTACAGCTTTCTGTTAGGTGCCTAAAACTTTTAACAGTACTGTAGCTTTCCATGTACCCACCAGGCACGGGACGTCCTATATAACATCAGACTGACGTCGGACATGACGTCGGACAGACAGATTTCGGTTGAAAATGAAAAACAGGTTGACGTCAGTATTTGACGTTGACATAATGTTGGATTTGGTAACACGACCTAAAAACAAGGAATATCAACATCAGCTGACATTGATATTAGATGTTGAATTTTGGTCACCTGATGTAGCAACCAAAAATATAACCAAATATCAACATCATATGCCTGCTGGGTAGGTTTGTGTGGAGAACTGGCTGTCGTCAGACTCTTTGTGCAAGCAAGAATCTCACTGGACTATTACAATTAATGGAAAAATGAATGTTTTGAAATGTAAACTGATATTTCCTACTGGCATATTACAACAAAATATAGAAATAACTGACCATTTTTTTAAATAGGTGAAAATACTAGTGTTGTAATAATTTTGACCACCGCTGTATATATAAAAAAATAATATAACAACGGACAGCGTGAAGAACTACAGATCTAACCTAAACTTCAAATATGTAAATCACTCCAGGTTTGACAACAATAAAAAAATCAAATGTCATTGGTTATCATGTATATTCTGACTGGTTATCATTGACGTCAAAATTTCCTGCAACATATCTCGATGTACCATATTTAACACAAAACAAAACTACGACTTATGAATAATGATTTCACTGAACTCTCTGTTCCTTCCATAAAACTATCATACATCCTTAGAATACGCTGTAACCTTTCACTATAATTGCATTGGAAAGGGCTGCACAGTCATTCTTCGATTTTTCTTTAATTCATACAGCTTTGGAATAACATGGTGGTGAATAATGTTGTCTTTAATTTCCCTTCTCTACAGAGCTCACAAAGTTTTCCCAATTAGAGTAAATGCAATCTTTACACACCGATAAGGAAAAGAAAAAAAACACTGAGGAAAAAAAATGCAAAAATACAGAGCGTGACAGATGAAGGCTGCCAGAGAAAGGGTAACCTTGTCACAATGGATGAGCAGAGGGGAGGTAACCTTGACAACTGCAAATTGGGTGCGGGGATGAAGACAGGAGCTATATTCATGAGCGGCATTGACTGAATGACCTCAAACACGAGCGTGAGATGAGATTATGAGGCCAGCAGGTGAAAAACACCAATAAGCCACCTCATCAGTGCGCGAGTACGTATACGAGAGAAAATGAGCAATCGAGAAATGAGCACGCACACCTCATTTATGTAGCCTATAAACACACCTGAGTCTGACCTCACACACGGCAGATGAGTACATTTATCAAAGCACGCTGAAAGAACAAAGAGCGAGTGAGAGAGCTGTCCTCACTCTGTCCACCCAGGATCGATAGGCCAATAGACCGGGGGAGAGGATGTGCTTTTAAAACATGACACCCAAGGCCAAGCATTGAGGCTGCCTGTACGGCCGTGACAGCTTTTGACTCCGTTTCAGTGCCAAGTAAAAAAAGACTTTCAAAGGTGGCAGAGTGTAAAGTGTATTTTTGGGTTGTGAAAGGAGAGTGACAAAATGTAAAAAAAAAAAAAAAAGTCTAAACCCTTATAGTTTTATTTAATTACTCAGGCATTTTTTTAATTGACAGAGATGTGACAAAAGCTAAAAAAAAAGATGAACCAAAAGCCATCAAAACAGCTATTTAACAATGATCTTTAGTGTACAAGAAAGAGTAACTCAGCCTGTAGTCTCACTGCTGAGGTTCTCGCACTCCTTCCTGCCATTTCCTGTCTTCGACTCCATGCAGGGATCCATGTGTCAATAATTAAGCGTAGCATGAAACGTGCTTCGTAAGGAAAGTGAGGGAGGGGAGAAAAGGCCGTTCTAGAGAGGTTAAGGTCAAAGGGGCAGAGAGTTGAAGGCCATTTAGCCTGAAGGGGTGGTGCAGTATGATTCTGTTTGTGTGTGGACATCTTGTAAATAGCTGTCAGCAGAAAAGCAAAATGGAGCGGAGGGCTCTCCTAATTGCTCTTATAGTCTCAGAAAGCGATGATTTTGCATTCCACAAACATCTCTGTCTTTGTGTAGGTGTCTTGATGGCTGTCAAATGCCAAATGTTACTGCATTTTAGAGTAAAAAAATAAAACACTGAAAATATTTAAAAATCGTAATAATCCCAAACATCTGACAATTAGTTTACATGAGCCTTTAAACACAAATTAAATGAACTTATGAAATATGCTTGTTTAAACCATGAAGTTGATTGGAAGATTAAAAAGGACGCTGAAGGAAAAGACGCAACTGCCATTAGCACGGCTCATTTCCTACCATCTGCATATCAGCTGCCTTTAGCTTGTTCATGCCAGGTGGTTAGAGCTTAACTGAATAACAACAACAACAATAACCAATCATGCCACTATAAAAACCGAGGCATGATTCTGCAGATAACACCATACCATAACAGCTCTGTGGCAAAGCACAGACCCATCAACAAAGGTCAAAAACGGTCATAACTGTATTGTGGTCAGCACTGAAAACCCTGGGACACATTTTTCTTATTTCAGCCAGGAGAGCCGAGGCTGACCAACATACACACATTTAATATAATATGCTCCGAGACACAGCCGATCGATCGGTTCAGCTCTCTCCGCTGTGTGATTAACGGCTGGAAACTAATTGGGTTTTCAACCAAAGCCTTTAAATTAGCGCTTCCTCTGCTTACACCCTCGACGATGAAGGTTTTGTTTTGTTTTTTTTGCTTTTATGAAGGCTAATGTATCCTTACTAAAATAAATATATTAATTTCATACTTTTGAATAGCAGTGTGCTTTTGGAAAATAAATGGTTGAGATGCACATTTATTTAACCTGAGAAAAATATATTACCTTTGTGTTTAAATTAAAACTATTCTTAAAAATCCGTGGACATTTTTGTTCGTCATCGTTACAAAAGGGTATTACAAAATCACCCTGACATTACTGGATAACCTTTGGATAACCCTTACTTAAAACAAATCAAAAAATACAAGTCTCTTACCAAGTGTGTCTTTGAGATTTTTCACCAGAGAGCCTTTCTTTAGACTGTTCTTGCGCTCGACGTAATTGGAAGGGACGTAGCCCGTTCTGTTGGATGAATTTCGTACTCTCCACCATGTTTTTGAATCATCCAGGAGCCACAAGCGCTCATTTTTCCTTATGTCAAGTTCCTGGTCTTGTTGTGCCGTATAGTCCCACTTGGCAATAACAATCGCCTCCTCTGACATCTTTCATGGAGTCCCTCTGTAACATGAATAAAAGAAGAATTTAGAATCCTTGTCTTTCCAAACACGGAGTACAAAAAAAGTCTGTACGTGCCATAAGAGAGCAGATTATGAGGAGTCAAGCTGAATAAAATTTTAATGGGCTAAAATAGATCCTGGACTCCTGAAAATCCATGTAGACAGCCTGCTGCTTTGCTTGGACAGGCATCTCTAGACGCTGAGCAGCAACCAAAGGAAAAACAGAACGGATCAAGAGCCCAGCTAGCCTGGAGGTAAAGCTGGTTTCTGAACTAACAGCTCAAGATGTGAGAGTATCTCTCTCTCTGTCTCTCTCTCACACACACACACACACACACACGGGCTACATTTACACACCCCCCACTAACAGCAGCCTTGGCCCTCAAACAGCTTTTAAAGCCTCCCCTTTTCACCTCCCCATCTTAAACACAGTAAATTATTCAGCAGACACTCTGAAGGAGAGACATATTGAAAGAAAGAAGAAAGTGAATAATTGTGTGTCAGAATAATAATGAATTAATTAAACAAACCCATTTGAACTTACTGAGCAAACCACATAACAAGCGGGCTGGAAAAAGAAAAAAAAGAGGATAATATCCCCACAACATGGCTACAAGTAAAAGAGAAAACATGAGACAGCTTAAAAACATTAAAATCCTGTCATCATGTACTCACTCTTGAGAAGATATTTCTATTTCTTTTTTTGGCAATCCATAGAAGGTCTACACGATTAATACATTCAAGCTTTGAAAAGCACATAAAAGATTCATCAATTTCAAACATGCATGCTTGATATTGCAAGAAGAAACCTTCACTGGTTCTTGAGAATCAAGCATGCACAAGGTAAACTCTCCTTTTGGGTCAATTATACACTTACATCAAAATTATATTTTTTTTAGATATTTTTTTGTGGCCTAGTCTGTATCTGTTGTTGTTCGCCCCACATAAGGACTTTATAAAATGTAGTAATAAAGTTTTCTTCAAGTGTTAAATAACCTAAATTTTAGTTTAATTTTAGTGTTAGTTTACATGACAGTTTATTTAAATTTAAATTACCAACGAGAGCATAAAAAATATTCAATTTGTATTTTTGTATGCACTGCTGTATGCTAAAGCGTTTCTCAAAGATTTGTATTCTTAAATGTTCAGAGACTGTATTTAAATAGCATACCGTATTCACTGGTCAGCTCAGAGGCTTTCTAACCATCGTTTGCTGAAGCTGCTTGAATAGAAACACTGCATATTAATAATTATGTAATAATTTGGCAACAATCAGAATGCTGTCTTGAATATGCATGAACTTCCCTCTGCTGATTATTAAGTGGAAAATCATGCCAAGTCATGGTCCATGACTTCACTATAAGCCTGTTGACCCAAACTTCCTCTTTCAATGAAACTCATAAACACAAGACAGAAATCTGTGGTCACATGTAGTCTTTAAAACATGCTCTCATGAAACCTCCCTGTGTGTGTGTGTGTGTGTGTGTGTGTCAGTGAAAGAGGCTTCATGATGGTGCTGTGACAGTGCTGTTTCCTGCTCCGGGGAAACTCAGTATGTTGCCATCCAATCGCACTGACAGCTGCCACACACAAATGCAAGTGCCAGTCAGCAGGAGACAGCAAACACTTCATGATACTGTACACAAACACAGACCACTTCATCGTTAAACAGCCCCCCTGCACGCTTGATCAGTGACAGCAGGCTACATTATTCATACCGCAAGCGCAAATAGCCAAAAAGCAAGTGCGTTTAAACGGTAGGCTGCCCGTATCGCCACAAATCACTGGGCTTTTTAACAACTCGTAGATTCAGAAAGGAAATGACAGCTTACAAAAAGCAGCGAGCCTTGGGTATGCCTATAAACTGCTGCTTCAAAAGTTTAAGAGCTAACAAACGCAGCGGCCATCGTTCAAAACCGCTGCCAGATCCCCACGTTCCACTCGCTCTCGTCCCCAGTGGAGCAGGGAAACTTGTCAACTCACAGATAAAGCTGTCACATGTGTCAACACTTGCTGATACAATTACGGTGACTGCCTGATGGCCGGCATGGGATAAAATCTCCTCTTTAATAAACATGCAGGTTTCCTCCTAGATCTTTCCATTCCTTGTGTGGTGTTGAAAGAGAAACGTGCCGTGAGTGCAGAAAGCTCTTCTCTCTCACATTCACCTGTCAAAATAGATTTTGAACTAAGAAAGAAAAAATCCTTCTTAACACATGGGGTCTGGGTAAACGGGACATTTGGTGCTTACAATTCAACATTATATCCCTGTTACTTAACCACGGTGCTAAGCTCAAGTACAGCCGCATTGTGTAAATTCATAATCCGGTTATGCAACATGATTATGGATCCAAAATCCAATTTTTGAAAGCATTCAATATTGAGGTTGAGTGGTTAAAAATCAATCCATTACCACTAAATATAGCGCTAATGACTGACTAGGGCAGGGCTAAGCACATGATTTCAAATGATGATATTATTATTATTATTATTATTAAACAAGTACCATGACCATCAGTTAACACATGCTTCAGATACAGTGAATCATGACTGCCGGAAAATCCCTGTCAGTATCACTAGAAAATGCATCTGGGGCTAGATAATTATATTTAAATATTAGTAAATTTTTTTTTACTAAATCAATTTAGTAAAAAAGACAAAAATGTATTAATTAAATTAATTAAGTTAATCTTTTAATAAATTGCTGTTGAATTGTGTAAGTTTGATGATTTAATAATAACTATTTTATTAATAACATTTCATTTAACAATTTAAAAAATGTATAGAAAATTAGATGAAAAAAAATACAAATACAATAAAATGTAGTGCATATATTTAGCAAATTACCAGCTAACTACGGAAATGACCGGTTTCCCATTTCATGGAAGCATTCTTCGAAGGCCAGAACCTTAATTTTAGATTAAGATTAAAGGCAACAAAGTGTGAATCACTGAAGCATTGTTAATCTAATGTTTCTACCAAAATAGCAGCTAAAATGATTAAACGGCACATTATTGCGGTTCCAGTCAAATATTTTAGGTTTCTGACATATCACCCTATGTCTTCTAAGCGATCCAGTAGCAGCTTAAGAAACGCTATGGGAGCTTTGTTTTCACTCGCGTTTTCAGCAGATGTCCCTTAAAGTGGCAGCTGGAAGATGATTTCAACTGAGATGAACAACTCGAGAGCACTTGAGTTTGCTTTAACAAAAGGGGGTGCCAGTCCGAGAGCTTCAGAAATCAAAGAAGCTCTTCAACAAAAGGACCTTGGGCATCTCATTCTCCTCTAAACACCTGCTCTCGTATCAATGCCTTGGTGGACAACCGCTGAACACAAAATCGCTTTACCTTGAACTGTGAAAAATATAATGAGAAACATTTAAATATTTAAAGATGAAAGAATATGATATGAGAGCTTCAGTGTTCTTGTCCATTTAGTTAATGCAGGTCTATGTGCACTGTGGAGGGTGTATTGAATAGCAACCAAAATCTGCTTTAGAAGAGAGAGAGAGTAATAGAGGAAATACTCCATGCTTTTTGGCAGTAATGCGTTCAGATTCCATCTACATCTGCGAGACTCACACAAACACAAACCACGCAACTAGTAACATAGTAAGTACATAACTGAACAGAACTAGGGTTATAAGTTAGTTATTACATACAAAAATTTCAGGGGCTGATACTAATTTCAGCTAAATTTCGAAATTTGAGACTATT
>NC_056704.1:6180344-6340344 GCF_018831695.1 Puntigrus tetrazona | reverse complement strand
CACCAGAGCTCTCCAGTAAAAAGCAATCTTTTCTGAACACAAACAGGCCGAGCGTAAATGTTTATGTAAGAATATAGAGTATCTGCACGAGTAATGACTAAATGTGTGAGTGTCAGGACTGTCGTCACAGCTTTCAAAAAGATTACTAAAAATTATATGTTTTATGGTCTGTCACACGCTCGGCTAATGCCACCTTCCTTCGACAAATTTGTACTCTAAACACAGAAAGACAGCCAGATATTAACAAACTGTGGGCTGACATTTAGAGCACTACCTAATTTATTAATACATCAATCTTTGCCCAACCAGTCCATACAGGCCAACAAGCAGATGATGTTTAAAAGGGTAAATCGCAAAAATAAGGCAGATGACTGTGGTTCTACATTGGCGTTCAGTAATTGTTTGCACTTTTCTTGAGCTGAGAGCTTGTACCGTTACATGAGAGTGGAAACTAGCGGCTGTGCTAATGCACTTTATTTGCATCCAAAAAGCAAGTTCAAGCCCTGGAGCTTATAAATAATCCAAACAGAAACTAAAAAGTGGCGGGGTGAGCAACAAACAATCAAAAATCACATCCCTTTTGTGTTGTTAAATACATATTTCTAAGTCATCCTGATACACAGCAACAAGATTACAGGCCCAAAACAAGCTATATTTAATGACAAGTACCTAGTTTCAAATTTATAAATGTAAAGAAATGTCTATAGCATGCAAAAATGTTATAATTGGACATTTCAAATTTGGAACCTTTTATGATAATATATCATCACTTTTAATAACTCTGGTCTGCTCAATGTATATCCCACACATCATTTTAGCCGAGTGCTTATGTGCCCCCACACGTATGCGTTTGTGGTACACGCATTCAAATGACAAAACAAAGTTTGCAGGCTTCCTCCCACTCCTCTGTTTCCTGTGTGATCAGAAAAGACAAGCGGTTTCCTTATTAAGAAAGCTAATAAGTGAATAATAGAAAAGAACGAGTCATGTCAGAATTCAGAGGAGGAGCTGAGCGCAGGTTTAAGCATGTTTGTTCTCGAGCTGAAATTGATCGTTTTACTCGGATTGGCACAGATATCAAGTTGATGAGATACTTGCCAAGAAACTCACTGGAAAATAAACAACTTTGAACAGGGGCTTAATGTGCAGCGCATACACATAAACGCGTTTAAATAATCATACAGCATGAGTCACGCAGTGATGAGTGACCCATGAACGAAATGGAACAAAAGGATAAAAAGATGTATTACGCGCAAAAAGACTGCTAATTTACATCTAGTGAATTCTTAATGAGAACTAATGAAGACATTAGCGGCCTAAAATAAGATACAGAAAGGAAGTGAAGAATGATTCAAGAATGAGTAAGAATTCTTCTCACTTTGGTCTAAACACTTCACAAGTAAGTAAAAATAGAGCAATGCCACCTGTGGGGGGAAAACAGTTAAAAAAAACCAGTAGGGCCATCGAGAAGCTTCTGCTGAACTTCTGGAACTCCTCTCTCGTCACTGTGATCAAAACATCATTCATCCAACTCCAGTTCTGTTACTACGAATCATAAAATATAACGGTGATCACAAACTCTATTCAGTTCAGAAGTTTTAGCTTTGGAAGCATTTTTCTTACACATTTTTCTTTGGATTTAAAATAAATTAAAAATAAAGGTTGCTCACGCCTGGAGGAAAGCGTGCACATGGGTTATGATACTCTCTAGAAAAACTCATCTTACTCAACCATTCATCTCGCCTAAGTTATGTTAGTTTAGTTTTCTTTGTGGCAAAAAAGTATTCTCCTAGCGTCACGAGCTGAGCCACTGATGTCACATGGACTGTTTTACCAATGTTTTTGGATCTGTGATCATTTTAGTTGTATTTCTGTCTATGGACGACATGAGGAGGAGTAATTAATGCCAGAACTTTCATTTTGGGGTGAACTAATCATTTAAGTCTCGTCCTAGTTTTAAATGTATGATGAAAAGATATTTCACTGAGGCAACTTGATTCCTTTGAAAAGAGGCCACGTGAGATAATTGAGCCAGAATAGAAATCATTTATCAAAAAAGAAAACATTTCCCCTTTCAAAAAACAAAAACAAAGAGAAGACGATGCCCACAGAGAAACTGGGACAGAGTCTAAATTGAAACAGATAAAATATCGGCGAACTGATGCTTGTAGACTTATTTCACACATTCCTCAAAAACAAAGACCAAACTTATCAAACTTTACCAAGAGAGAACAAGGTCTTTGCCCATTTTACAGAAAACAGCGAAGGTTATTTATTTGACTAAGGCATTTAAAGAGTTAGCAGCCTGCCAAGAGAGGTGGGAAAAGAATGAGAGAGAGGCAGTGAAAGAGACTACAAGCTGCAGGCATCGTTTTGTTGTTTAATGGTCAATCCAGAACTCTTCTTCAAACCCGTCTCTATCCTTCCCTCCTCATATCTAAAAGATAAGTCATATTCTGAGCCACCTCTGGGTGAGTGGTCACACGAACACATTGCTAGACTACTTGACGTCTAGCTTGGTGCAACAAAGGCTAAAAACAAGTTACATGTGTGAAAGAAGTGTGATGAAAATGTATCTTAGATCATAAAAATGATGTCTCTGCATATTGAGGTAACTCAACCAAAACAATTCTAACAATTCAGAGTAATACATTTATATTGATCATCAATAAAAGGAATAGTTCACCCAAAAATGAATACCCCATAATATACCCCAAGCCATCTTAGGTGTACATGATTTTCTTTTTCATTTTTTTTTTTTTTTTTTTTTTTAATTTATCCTGGGTCTTCAAGCTTGGTAATGCTGGTGGATTTTGGCCATTATTATTATTATTATTATTATTTTTTTATTATTTTATTTTTTTAACTCTGACTTTGTCTGAAGGAAGAAAGTAATATACATCTAAGATGGCTTGGGCGTAAGCAAATTGTAGGGTAATATTCATTGTGGGTGAACTTTACCTTTAAGACTGAAAATTGTGAATTTTATTGCATTGTATTAAATTAAAAATGCTTTTACTGTAAAAGAAAATGGACCTGCTAACTAACTAACTAAAATAAATCGACATTGTAAATGTCCTGAACAGAATGAGGAGATAACCAATAATGCTTTGCAATTTTTCTGACCTCAAATATCTCTCTGCAATAGTTTGCCTTCCTTCAACAGCTTGTTATGTAATATGAGGAACAGTAAATGTAATTACCACGTAGATTAAATAAAAACCACATGAGAATATCTTGTCTATTAAACTAGACACATCATCCTTGTTGCTATTACAAGGAAAACTGACAGCTATGACAATAACAGCCATGATTCACTCAAAAACAGCGTTATTAATGTCTATACTAATTAATCAATTTATTCAGCCGTTGACAGGCTGAATAGACGGACTGTTCCTGTAAACCGATGTGCCACATTTGAACTTTAGAGAAACAAACCCAACTTACATAAAAGACCATTTCTGTTTACTGATCAAGCCCGGTGCAGCATAGAAAGTGACATTTAGTTAACGAAGACATAACGTGACAGGACTGCTCTCAGAAACAGGGCGTTGAGATTCAGGAGTTGGTTCAAGAGTTAATGACAAATAAATGCGTCAGTGGCAAAGAAAGGGAAATATTAGCCACGATGGCTTCAAATATAAGCTTGACATGCTCTCATAAACCCTATAATTTGTACACAAAATATCACCACTTCCTCACATCAAAAGACAAACACAAGTGGTGGTTTGGTTAACCAACATTAAGTTATTTTTAAACTGCAGTTTGAGGTTCCAAGCATATAAATACCACGGATATTCAGAGAGATAGCATGTCAAGTGATATTTATATTAATATAAAAGATATTAATATAAAGATGAAGTCAAATCTAATAAATGCCATCAACTACACCAAATTGTGTATTTCTGCTCAGGCTGGGCCTCATTCATTTGAGATAATTTCCCCTTTTTTTGAACGTAAGCTCACATTATCCTCAGAGCCAGAAAGGCCTGTATCAAATATGATATATAAAAATCTGCCTATCATTTCATATGTATGGCTACACATTGTTAAACAAGCTAAAATGATACACCTTTTAACAGAAATGTAAAGGTCTTTGCACATTCAGTCCAAAATGTAGCTTTTTTTTCATATCAGTCGTCTCCTATTAAAATACTTGAGCTGGAACCCTAGGCCCTTATTTATAACCGTGTGCACAAAACAGGGCTAAAAAAAGATGCATTCCTGGAGTGATATGAATGATGTAAAAACAACGATTTAATGGAAATAATTGCTCAAATTACATAAAGTCATTACGCAGAAGTTAAACCAACATTATATGTATTTAGATAGTATGTAGTAGATTGACTTATGAGGAAATATTTTTTTACCATGAACAGTGATGAATGAAGTGCTTACTTCGATATTATGGCGCATGCTACTGGAGTTGGTGGTCAAACGGTCCAGGATGCGTTTTAAATGTCTAACGATAACAGCTTACGTACAACTGCAGCTGCTTGCACGCGAGTTTGATCTAAAGGCATCTCTAAAACATTATGAAAAGTACCGCTGTTTGAAGCCAGGATACGACTTTTTAAACACATTTTTAGTGACGCTGTCAGGCAATTTTTCACTACAATAAATATAGGCCTGCCTATTTCCACTAAAATAACTAAAATATGTTCACCTTATCAGCAAAACGGCATAAATGTAGTTTGATTTGAATTATTTAAAACAAATTTGGCCAGTGAAAGAACGAGATCTAATTTATATTTTAGCTTGATTTATTTATTTTAATAGACAACAATGATTTTGAACTATTTTAGCGATTAAATTGTCAAAAATAGCATTAATAGTCCGCATTTCATGCCTTGTACCTTTGGTGACCTTAAACGGCGTCCACGTGGACAGGTATACGATTGAAATGATATGCAGATGAGGTTATGCATAACTAGGCGTTGTAAGCTCCATATATGGATTATTTTGGGGCGTCACGCACAACCTTTCCCCTAACGGTGATTTATAAAGGGATTTTTCGCAGGTTCTGGCGTGCACATGGTTTTAGAAATCTGAAAACTTGTGTGCATCACGCACACTTTAAGCATGAAATCTTTTACAAATGATCTGAAATTTTTATGACTGCCTCAGATGTTTTGGAGGCAGAGTAGAAAATGTGTGCTTGTATTTATTTTTTTTTAAGTGTGAAAAATTCTGACGCATTGTGGCTTATAAGCGTCGCTCCTAAAAATGGGTGCCATTTACGTCCATTGTAAATGCCTTCCCATAAGCGCCTCACTTTTATTCTTTCTACAGAAACAGAGGCAAGTCGAAATCAACATCAAATGCCATTGATAGCTTAAAGTGTACTAAACCCAAAATTTTTAAGCCCCTGTCATTAGATAATGTTGCTAGGCGTAAGGATTAATCACACGGGCAGTTGGGCATGTTTGGATATTAGATATCACTCTATATCCGGCTTTAAAAATAAAAAACTCTGCAGGTTTTATTGTAGAGGTAACACTTATAATACAACTTGTGATTAAAAACTGCCGTTTGAGACTTGCACACAAGCCTGATCATATTTGATGCTTGCATTTAAACATTTCTAAAAGTTACAGCTTAAAAGTAATCTTTCATAAAATTTGTACTTTTCTTTATAAAAATGCGCAAAATCACGATTTCACAGCATAAAATGTACCACAACCTACAACGTGCAGAAATATATTTTCAATTTGTGGTCAATGCGGTCAAAGAACTGGATTATCAGTTTGATAACGTACACCCTCAGTCAGGACAAAGCGGATCTTGCACATTACATGAAGTCAAAACACACAGACTCTGTGTAATCCGTCACATTAAGCGGTCCTTGTTTTGCAAAAATAGAACAATCCCGTCTTTCCTTAATGCCGTTTTTCTATTCCAGTCGTTTGGAGCAGCACAAAAGAGTCCGAAGTTAGGTACCTTCCCTCAGAGGTCTTTACTGAGATCACTACTCAGCGGGGGGCTTATTCTGGAGATCCAGAGTTTTAATAATGCCCTGTCAGAAGCCATGCAGTCACTTGAGACTTATGTAATTTGTCCTCCTCACAGTAACTTTTAACGGAGCCTATTTTTGGAGGGTTTGCTACTTTTCCTGGCGCAGATGACAAGCTGTGCGCTGATGAAATATTGAGATGCTACATTCTCCCAGACTGTTAATAAAATATGCATCATCCATGCCGAGCTGCAAATTGCTCTGTTCCTGCGCTTACGGGGGTGGGGTGGGGGTAGGAAAAAATCCTTAAATGATTTACCAAAATTTACAAAAACGTGCACTAAACGCCATTTTCTACCCCCGCTGTGTATCCCAGGTCAAAAAATTCTCAGGGGATCGAACCATCCGCAGAGTGTGGAACGATTTATCACCATCATCCGGGATCAATAGCAAAGGCTCTGAAATGCTGTTTCATGATCAGCAATTAAACTCCCAATGGGGCGAGATTCAGGAGTTCAACCCCGGAGAGAGAGGATGTTATTTTTGGCAGAGAAGACTCCAACAGAGACAAAGAAACGGCTGTAAGCGCATCAGGAGAGCGTAATCATTTTCACACACTCTCTTGACCGTAGAGGGATCCTAACAGCCAAGACTTCCCAGCATTTACACCGGTGGACATGGCCCTGAGAGCAAAGCGAAGCCTAACCTATGTACTCAAATCTGGGAAGAGTCTAAGTTGCCGGTACGATCAAAAGCTGGCTGAAAAATCGCTTTGTATGTACCGTAAAGTACATACAATTTTAAAAGCATCCATCTTTCGGGTTGTGGTACATTTTATGCTGTGAAATCGTGATTTTGCATTTTTATAAAGAAAAGTAATAAATTTTATGAAAGATTACTTTAAGCTGTAACTTTTAGAAATGTTTAAATGCAAGCATCAAATATGATCAGGCTTGTGTGCAAGTCTCAAACGGCATTTTAATCAAGTTGTATTATATGTTATTACCTCTACAATAAAACCTGCAGAGTTTTTTATTTTAAAGCCGGATATAGAGTGATATCTAATATTTCTATCTTGCGCTCTAAGTAAGTAGTCTCTTATAGCGTTGTAAAGATCCGCTCTGCCATTTATCAGCAACTGCAGCAATTTGCATATTTTAATGCAGTTTGAGCCTCGGAATAAAATAAGTATGAGAAATCATAATGATGTGAGAAATAAAAAGCCTGAATAATTAATAGTCCTTTCATCCACGAAATATATCTGATATTATAAAACACATGTCAGAGACAATGCAGCAACGCTACAAGTCTTCGTCACAGCTAATTTGCTTTCAGCGAAAACCTTTCTTCAACATTAGGAAAGAACCGCCATTGTTATCACTGACCCAATCTAAATTACTCCCAAATTCGATTTCGACCGGAAGTATTTCAGTGGCATTCCGTGCCGTATGACGCATCCTGGATTGACATAATGCATGTGGCATTTCACTGTCAATGAGTGAGACACACAAAGGGAAATAGTGCCGTTCATATGCTGACCGTTTCAAATCCAGAGAATTGACGGATTCAGAGACCACGACCAAACAGTCCGTTTCAGTTATCTTCGGCGCACATCGCTGTAAAGTTGCCGCACACGCCTCTTTCTCCACAGAAACATCAAAAGTGAGGGAACAACAGTGTGACACTGAAGACAAAGACAAGACAGATACGACGAGCGTAGAAAGCGTGAATATTGGTCAGTTAAATGTTATTAACACAACAGCGATCGTCAGGGAAACAAGCGCCAAGACGCTCAAATTAGCTCAATGATTGTTGTAAAAGCCAAATAGTTTAATTTAAAATATACTGTTATTTGCGATATAATACACTGGCACGTGTCAAAATACATACTATAGCATTGAATTGAAATATAATAATATTTGCTGTAGCGTTTATTTTGGGCATTCATTGTTAAAAATTATGATAAAGCGATTAATATATATGTAGTCAGTTTATCATAAAAATGTTATCAACAGCTAAATATAGCTTTAGTTATAGCTAACGTTATGATTACCACGCAATACAACATTAAAAAAAAAAAAAAAAAAAAAAAAAGTCATTGAAACAGCTGAAACATTAGCGAGCTGCAGTTTATTCGCAAGCGACTGCCGTTGTTGTATTGGCGCGTTAACACAAAAGCACCAGCAGCGCACCAGCATACATCAAACAAGGTGCACTTAAGTAAGCGATTTAAAAGCCAGCCTCGGCTGTATTTCTGAAAACGTTATTAGGGCGGCGATGAAACACTTAGTTATTCCTGTGATGCCGCAACGCATGGCGCCAATGCTTGCGTCAGCCGTTTCTTTCAGTAGTACTCGGGGAGCGACGGACCACTTGTCCTCGAACATCCACTGCGGCGACGCTGAGTAACCGCCTCGTCAAACCCCAGCGTCGCCGCAGTGTTCAGGCCGCGCGTGCGCTTCTTCCTCGTTACGATGCCGACATTGCCGCCGCCAGGCTGGACGCCTCGGTGGCTGCCGACGCGAAAGGAGATATACTGCCATCGCGGTTGCTCACCTAAAAATAAACAGGCGACCGGTAGTCAATCTGGAGGTAAACGGCAGAGGCAGGTGTTTGTGTTCGAACAAGACAGTTCAAAGATCAAACGAGAATACGTGCAGCTGGAATCGCCTGCATATTACGATTCAAATCGATTCAATGTTGTCAGCGCTGTTCAGCTTACAGTATACTGCGAATATTCATTCAGGCACGCATCATTTTTGATATTCATAGCATTTCGAACGTTTGATCGCGTTTGTTCATTTGCCACATCATTTTTCTTTAAAATAAATAAACACAAGATTAAAATTAGCTTAAAAGCAATACTTAAAATAAGCTGTAAGCACAAAATTACACCAATATTGCGAGATTGCTTGGCCTGAATATCAGGAATCAGTGTTATGTTACGTCATTGAGGCTACCAGATTCGCAACTTATGCATTCATTGTTTTAAGTTTGCAGTGAAAGTGCTAATCTGCTTCTGCATGCTAGTATTTAAGCTGGAGCGATCATCATAAAAGAAAGCTTGAGTTGTTTATAGTTTGAAGTAATTCACGTGCCTTCAGCAATAGAGAAGTTGCGAGAAAGAGGTCACATGAGCCCATGAAACAGCAAGCTTGCCATGCACTTTATGTCATTAATGTGGTTCGTGTGAACATGGTCATCTTCTTGATTCCGACTCTTGTTCGCAGACTTTCAGAATGTACAGCTCATGCTTTCGAGCTCAGTGAGAGAGCTTAGTACAAGTCGCACCGAGTTTTAAAGCAAAAGAGGATGCCACAAAGTCAAGTCGTACAGGAGAGGCTTTCGTCATCATGCTGAAGGACAGAAAACTCGCGTTTCTCTCTTCTTCGAAACACCAATGCGCCGCACACACAGACAATACATTAAAAGCGGTTGAAGGATAGTTAAATGGCGCTTAGAATAACAGAATACGAAAAGCAAATTATGGCTTGTGAATATATCGCATATTGTGCAATTGTCACTAGTTAACGCGTAAAGACTAAAGACTGCCCAGATAAGTCAAGAGTTTAAAGTTAAAGTAAAGGGGCGCCATATTTAAGAAACTACATATAATATATAATCATTCGTATCAGATTTAATACTGGATTCAGCTCACATTTACGAAGTCACTTTCAGTGTAGCGATTTAAAATTACTCTGTATTGAAGTTTTTCGCAAAGTTAATACCTTGAAAAAATTAAAAATACTTCAAATAAGATAATGTTGCATGCATATATTATTATTATTATATGGTTTGTTGCCACTTGCTCAACTAGAATGCCAACACCAGGCCATGCATCCTGAATAGCCAATCAGTCCTCAGACGCTAAGGTGCTTATGACACGCCACCAGCCCTAAGACACACTTGTTATGAAAAAGTAGAAATAAATACTGCCAAACAATGGTACTGGCAATGAAACATTTAGCCTTTGGCATTACACTGCTTATGTGCATAACAGACGCTTCTCACCCCGAAAATGAGCCATAAGATCCAAGATAGCTAAAAGTTTTTTTAAAAAATAATAACTACAACAAAATAGTAATTTGTGCAAATCTGATAAGCATGTGTCGAATTACAAAGTCAGTGATCCGCCAGTTATCTTACGTGAGCAATTAAAGACAGATGTGTATTGTCAGATCGTCATATTGACGCCCAGACCAGCTCCAGTTTGCCGATGCTTGCGCTGACAGCTTCATCATATTAGTTCAAGCTCCTACACAGCACAGATTTTAGATCTAACGCAATTTAGCCAGTCGTTTAAAAGATCGTTAAGGTTCACAGCACAGAACATACCGAGCGAATGGCTTGTTAAGCACCAAAAGCTGTTTTCAATACCATTTTTCAACATTCATTTTTCAACAACTTAAGTGAACAAACACTTAATTATACTTTGAAAACACATACACAAACAAAAGATTACTTAGACAGCTTGCTCTTTATTATTGTGCAAATCGTTAGTCAATTGCGTGACGCGCATTGTCTTCGATGTTGACCTTAATGGCTTGGTAATGCAAAACAAAATACGAAACCGATGCTCACACATAAATGCCGTATCATGTCTCATTTATCATAGATTACTTTACAGGTGAAGCAACTGAGCCAGGTGGCCTTCTTGCCTTCTCAGAAGAGCTCTCTTTAACAAACTACTTAATCAACTGAAATATTTGTTACTTGTTGTGTTTCTTGATCATTTTCAGTTAATACATACTGTAGTTAAACATTTCGCGCAGTATCTTGCGTATTTTCAGTTGTAGTTTATTATACCGCTTCTTAATATGTATCTGTTGTGCAATAATGTCGCGCAATTGTAAATAAAATTAAACACATTGTGCCGCGCATGGCTGGCAAAATATACGAATGCTTACAGCATTAAGGCACTTGACGCTCCAACAAACACTGCTCGCCAGAGCGTATTTCACAAGCTTGCTTTCGTCATACCAAAATTGCTGACCTCAGCGGTCATGCTATGCTGGCGAATGAATGCCGGTGCGCGATTTGCAGCTCGCCGCATAGTGACGCGGCGCACAAAGTCGTGACGACATCAACCTAGCGTTAGAATGTTAAAACACAAATTTAACAGGGGGAAACATATTTATTCATTCTGGCATTCACACCACCCTGTACGCAGCGAGTGCAATAAATGTTTAATGCAACACATACTAATTGTTGAGCCTGATGAAACGAGATACATTACCGCAGTCAATTAGTTATCCAGTTTCATACAGATATGTAAGATGCTTGCTTTCAGTGCTGGCCGCTTAAAGTCAGGTTGTTGTAGTAGTTAGCATTAAAATGCTTGCAGTGTAGGATTATAGTAAAATGTACGCATTCAAGAATAACACAGGCTCAATTATTTTTTTATGCACAGTATTTTTGAGCAGAACATACTATTCCACAAAAAGAGCAAGATTGTCTTTATTTGAGGTACAGAGTTGGACCGAAAGGGAATATCAGCCACAATCTTTCTGGCCAGTTATACGTTATGTGCAAACTGGATTACAAGTATGCTAGTATTTACTAGAGAGTTCATCTGACCATATATGTACCAGATAACTATTTTCTGCAGAAAGTTTCCACCCACTCACACGAGTTGCTAATCAGTGTCTTCAGATCATTAGGAACACAGGGTGAGCCGAAAGCCAGGCCGGGAACCAAACTTGCAGTGCAGCTGAACCTCCAGGCAAGATCTGAGGAACCTGAACTAGGAGCACTTTTTCATTTAGTTTTTTTTGCATAAAATACTAATACTACAACATGCTTTTTCTTCCGCGTGAGAAAAAAATAAATTTCCAAATTTAGAAATTAATGTTGTAGCTGTTGAAAGAATCCGTTTATGTTAGATTTTGCCTTCAGTTCATCCATATCTAGCTGAGTAATTGAGGAGAAAATATTTGCATGCAAATGGGATTAGGGGTCAATAGGATTAGTTATTGAGAATAAAGATATAAATGAGTTTTTCCTTGTGTTTTATGAGTTCTGCGTGTTATTTGTCATTAAATTTTAAATGCAAGACATTGAGCTATTGTTGCTAAGTTTGTGAAATTCTTTCAATAAAAGAGCTAAACAAAGTCAGGTAATGCAAAGACTTTCATTATTTTATTTCTTAACCAAATAACATCAGGGCCTGTGTTGCTATGTTAAGCAATAACTATTCAGCATAATGAGCTTCTGCTTATTTTTTCTCATTTTTTCCTTATTTGTCTTACTAGAACGCTCTGCATTTATATTAGAGATAAGATCACATGTTTCAAATCGGTTATAGCTATCATTCCTAGTAATGGAAAACTGCAAATGCTTCTGGTTGCATGGGTCATCAGCTGTTAAGTCAACTACCGTAGTCTGTTCGTCGCAACAGCACGCGATCGACAGAACCCGAAATTAGTTTAGAAGAACATGCTGTAAAAGCGCATAGAAAATAAACAATTTATTCACAATCGTCTTCTCTCAAGATCGTCGCAGAAAAAGCCATTTTGGAGCACTTCAAATAACGTTAACGCGATCTCTTCATAAAAACAGCACAGCTTAATGATAAAGCTACACGGCACAATAATCTGCACAGCCTTACATCTGCCCAGGCGACAGGTTTTCGCCAAATAAAACTGCATGGCTGGTCATCAATACATCTGCCAGATGCTCAGAACACGCAGTCACTTGACAGATAATAAGGTCAGCATGCTTGAATGTCTTCAAACATTCTAGACGCTGATTTACCTGTGAATGGTAACAGTGACAAAGAAAGCACATACTTCACAGTCAGGTCAGCACCACACCTGGCCCATCTGTCGTAGATTGTTTACATCACATATAATGAAAGTTGCAGTTTGGCTACGACTCTGGTCATTACCGACACGAGCAGCTGTATTTTTTAACCATCGCCAAAGACACAGCAACATAAAATAGAACCATTTGTACTGTTCAGTGCATCGCCACATGAAAGAGGAAGAAACAGTGAAAAACTTTTAGCAAATGTTACCCAATTTTTATCGCCGCATATCATGGGCTTGTTCCAGTTATTCAGCAAAAGCCTTCAGATTCAAAGGCTTTCTTTCTAACACGGAGCCACGCTTTTTCGTAATACTTTCAGACTCCAAATGTTTGCCGAATAAGCCTAGAGCTTTCAATAAACACAAAGGAGCGTTGAGCCAATATTTAAAAGAGAAAGCAGTTAATATCTCGAACAGTACTGAAAAAAGTCGTTGGTGAATATTGCATTATTCGGGAGAGCTAAAATAGCGTAGCTTAACTAAATGCCATTAACTGGCAAATAATGTTGGTACTGCCGACTTGCGCTTACTGGCTCTAACACTTGTGCTGTACGTGTTAGTAACAACGCTTGTGCATCGTCCGTCTATATCGGTCGGATCAATAGCCGAAAGCTTATATCACTTTCTGAATTTTTTCGCCAGTTTATTAACAATATAGGGATGTGCCAATATTTCCGTAGTCGTTATCGACGCCGATATTGAATACATGAATACATATCAGCCTGTGTCGCGGAAAGAAGAAAGAAACATCGTTAAACAAAACGCAGCTTTGTGTTATGCAAGGCTTTTATCACATGGCTTAGTCAAAGGTGTTATCTCTATCGATGCAGTTTAAAGCACAGAGTATGTTGCGCAGCTCCTAGTCAGCTCCGTTAAGCTTTATGAACAAAAACATTTGCTTAAATAATGGTGGTTTTCAAAATGAAGAACAGGACGTATTTACAGCTAAAGTTTCAGCTTATTTCACAACCATGATTTGTGTAATTATGCAGGCAGTCATATGAAGTTTATTACTGTATTATGCTTAGTAGCCTGGCAATAATAAATCTCAGGATACCACTATTAATGTTAAATACCAATGTATTATTAAATAATACTGATAACTTTAGCCATGATATTCAAGGAAGCGTTCCGATTTTGTCTAAATATGTGCTCCGGTTACAATTACACAGTAGCTGTTGTTTATATCATGATACCAAAAAGCTTGTCAGCATAAGAATGTTCTCGCATAATTCTCAATAAAATAAGTACTTTGTTAGTAGTTCATGGGATTGTGAAATACTTCCTCACGAAGGACGTGGAGTTAAAACACATCGAAAAAGAATCAAAGCCAAGATGTCACTTTCAGATTATATGTGTGCTTTATCAAATAAAGATATTGCAGAATGTTGCAAGAGAGTAGCCTTGTGTGAGATTAGTTACATGTATTTTTATATACATATAAAAGAACTGTTTATTTATGACAAAAATATATTATTATACATATATTAGTTAGCTATTATATCTTATTCCAGCAGGTTTGGGGTGACATTAGTTGTTTGTTACAGTTGTATTTTCTACACGTGTTGTTGGTAAAGAAAAAGAGCTTGTGTTCACCTGCAGACTTCAAGTTATCTAATTTAAAAACTTCTTATGTGACAATATTTGTTGAGACAAGAAGACAAAGTATGAAATCATCACTAGTAGTTTAGTCAGTTGACACAGCCGACCTTTCAGTTCATTTTAATGAGCAAATCAGATGTAATGCATATTTGTTTTAAAGTTTAAACTCAAAGAAACTGAGTCTTATCAAAATGCTATGGTTTAAATTGAGCGCAATAGTGTTTGTTCATGCCATGTCATTTTCGTTATTTTAAGTTTAAGAAACAGCAGCTGTAGAAGTTTACTGCAGCAGCAGCAGTGCTCTTTCCAAAAAACCATGACACTAATATTTCAGAAAAGGAAGCCATGAGTATAAAACCATCTGGCACTCGATTGAGACAAAGCTTGCGAATTTCAGTAGACCGGGAAATGGAAGATAGTCTCAACGGCCACATCTGTAGCATAAAATGACCAAAGCTGGACTGCAGCTGTTGCAAGCTAAGTCATAAGCTGTGGCAGCTTTGTGCCACTACATTTCCAATGAGCAGCCAGTCGCACAGTTTTCGGGCGCCAGTCCTGTAGTGCTGCTCGGAGGCACTGCTGTGTTCTCAAAATAAAAGATAATACGAACAGCAAACTCAGTTGTCAGCAAAGTCACAGACAGATCAGAGCATAGCCAAGAGCAATGTGATGTTGAAACACGTTATCATGACAGTCGTAGCGTACATTAAAACAAAAGACATGCCATGCAGCAATATCAAATGAAAAGAAACAAAGCCAATTATTGATGTTATTAACGTTGACTCGAATGCCATGTGAAGCTTTAGATGGCAGTTTAAAGGCGTTGCAGTTCCAAAAATGCAGCAAAAATAACTTATGAGACACATGCACAAGACGCAACATAAATAAAAGCGAATGGAATAAAATGTTGGCGGTTCTTTTCTCAGCTTTATTGAAGGATTTTGTTAGATTTCTGTACTAAGGCATTGAGTAGCATTAATTGGTCAGATTAATTAACCATAGTTGCTTAAAAGCCAGAGGTATTATCACTAAAGAGCTCATCGAGTGCATTGGGAATGAGGTTAACACGAACTGAGCCCATATTTAGCAACAGGTCTATATTGAAAGAGTCAAGACATCATACGCTGACAGCGACCACAGTCTTTGAAGGCCGTTGACCACCAGACGCAGCGCCGGTTGACGGCAGCCAGCACGCCCATCACTGCCGGTCTATAGAGCTGAGTCGCACCTTCATGTCGTACCCGTAGCCGCCGTTACCGGGCGTTGGCACGAGTGCGCCGGCACGCCAGCCGCGCCACGTGTAGATAACAGCCTGGCGCCGGCCTCCTCCATAGCCTGGTTCATTACTCTTCCCAGCTTTACTGACGCGAACTATCGTCAGAAGCATCGATAACGCAAGCGCGGTCGCAACGTTGGGCGAACGCGGAGTTGCAGCCTTCTCGACGCTTTAAGATAGAACCATCCAGCATTTGCCGGTGCATGACACAGCCTGCGCTAGCCTTAATCAGATTGATCGCTAAAGATCAAAGCTTTCTAATATCGCTGGATGACTTACTCTTTCATTAATCGCATTTAAAGGAATTAAACATTGCTTCAGCCTTATTATGGGTGTCAAGACGACGAGTCGGGTCATCAGCTTAGACTGTCGGGTTTTGTTGCACATGTACGTCCATCAATACCAAACATTACACACACATACACACAGCTGTGGCACGATTAGCAACAGCAATTGTCGCGCTTTTTGTTAATTATAACCTCTGGACAGAACACAGCCAGGAGTGAATGACGTTATTTGCAATTGATGGGTTCAGATACATTCGATCGGCAAAAGATTTTCACTTTAACATAAGGAATCTTAGTACTTGGGGAGCTAAAGTTGTTAAACAGGTGCAAGATTCTGGTCATCTATTACCATCAGTCGCCAGTGACGAAAGTCTTCAGAGTCTTCTCATTTTCCACTCAAGCAAACTGGGTACAGCACAGCAATAAAAGCTCATGTTCATACACGTGTCAGAGGATATGGGCAGAAACTAAAGAGAGACGCATCAAAAATTGGTTAAAGGCAACAGCTGGTATCGTTAAAAGTAAGATTTTGCGGGCAGTTCTTATTTTTATTTCCAGCCAAAGCATGGCGGTCAATACCACTTTCTGCGTAGCAAATGATAAAATAACGATAGATGCTTCGAGCATTAATGTAGAATTGTTCAATGCAAAACAGTATTTGGAAAATAGAAACCGCTCCAAAAACCCAGTTCAATATAATTCAACGGGTACAGAAATGTAAAACAGCATTTGTGTGGAATGTATAGCATGGACCAGTTTCTTTCAGCTTCGTTCGAATAGAAAGTGAGTTTATTGTAAAGGGGGATTGCACGATTTTCTGAAACACTTTAGCTAAACTGCAGTGTGGTCGACAGATCAGCACATCGCTGTGTTGCTGGCTGATTTTCAATAGCTTAGTTATCAATCGTAAGATAGCAGCCAGCAAGCTTAGACGACATACGACAGACACACGTTCAGAAAACACATTGCGGACCGCTTTTGAGCCGAGCTTATATCAAGACGACAAATACACATGTAAAAGACTGGCTTAGAAGTTCCATGTATTTAGTAGTTCCTTTATAGTTCACCCGTCTGTTTTCAATCACCATTGCCCTCTAAGCAAAAACCAGCAGAAAAGCACAGATCGCCTCATCTCTCTCTCAAAGACACACACATCGCATCACTGCGCAAAGTCAGACCTTCCTCTCTCTCTCTCTCTCTTCCTCTCTCTCCTCTCCTCTCTCTCTCTCCTCTCCTCTCCCTCTCTCTCTCTCTCTCCTCCTTGCTGTTAGAAGCTGCACAAATTCACATCTTATTTGGTCTGCACCATTACCAAATAATCCCTTGCGCATTCTTTCACTGAAAGACACCCATCTCCAAAAACTGAGTCTTCCTGTGGCTTCCTGCTGAATTTTTCTTATTCTACTCTGATCTCTGAGAGCCCTGACTACGATAATGAAAATTCTTCGCACAAAGATAATCTCCAACACGCCTTCGTGCGAAAATGTTTTTTCTTTCTCGCAATCATTGAGGCTTACAGCTTTTGTGATGGAATAAAATGAGACCTGAGGGTGTTGGTAAAAGCCTGTTAAAACCGATCTGATTCTGTAAACACCGAGCATATACAGATTTGTTTTGTTTCAAGTGATACCTCCATCACTCAGGTTTACTTTAAACATTGCCTATCATACTGTATGCAGCGTTTAGTTGTCTTTACAGCAAAGAGAACAGCATTCTCGATCCAGTTAATGAAAATTACAGTTCTTCTGTGTTTTACCAGCTGGTGAACATTAATAAAATTTTGAATGATCAATAGTTTGACATCTGTGCAACATTGCTTTCCTGTTTTGTCAATTGTATTTGACTTCGTGTATAAGTCGGTCTGGGACTGCTGGAACACTGAGCAGCTTCTGTTTTATTCGGTGCCCAGTGCTGGTGTTGTGCCAGGCAGCACTCTCAAAAGAACTATTCAGACATAACAGTGTGAGCCTGACAATAAACCACAGCGACATTCATTTTTCGTGTGAGGCATGCAGTACATGAAAGAGTTCATGATAAGAAGATAGTGTCACAGACGAACTTTATCAAGCAAGGCATTTATAGGGCAAGATATTTGTGTCACCAATAGCAGCATGACTACAATGTTGTGTCACTAGTAGGCTCATGCTTGATCTCAGCGATGTCTAATCTCTACTGTAGAAAGTTGTGTCGAGCAGAGAAACTGCTGAGATTAGCAGTATAACACTGAATAGTTAATGTTGCACCCATTTTCTTGCTTGACATGCCAGCAAATCTTCGTACACAAGCATTTGAGATTTCTTTAAAAGTGATCGAGACCACCGAGTGCAGTGCGGTGCACAAAAGATAGCAGAAGATATTAGCATATCGAGACACGCCAATAGCTGACTGAATGACGGCATCGCTCTTCTCTCTTCTAGAAGCAGATGTTGCCAATCGGTATTATAGGCCCAGTTGCGCTCATGCCACCAGTTGCCGAACTGAACCAATACCCATTTAAAACACGCTATCTTAGAATCAGCTTGAACAGAACTGCCATACTCAGAGTTGCAAAGGAGCCTTGTTTGGGAAAAATTTGCTGCCAAATCAGCACGTGTGAAAGTGCATGAGAAAGCCTCTACTCAACACTCCAAACACATGCAACAGAGCATGTTGTTCTTACTTCGACACAATAGTAAAATGCCAGGTTGCCTCAAAGTTCGTTCTGTGAAAAGAAGCATATAGCAATATATTTCAGTATTTGTATGTTCCTCCAATTAAAATTAAATTTACTGAATAAGATGTTCACACCAAATTAATGAAAGCCATTACGTGCATTAGTACGCCAACATCAAATAAGTGGTCAAAGGTAATTAAAATATAAAAATAAACGCTGTTATTGCTTAAGTGTAAAATGAACGACAAAAAGCCTAAAGTGATTTATTCATTTATAATATACCGTTTTCAACATAGCCTATTTTGCGATTTAACACATCATACGCACAGTCGATAATTAAACGCAACTTTTTCGTTATGCTCATCCTGGAAGAATGATCTCGAAAAAATGCAATTTTTCACATTAACAGAAGATAAATAAAGCCAATATCAATGCGCCATTGTAGCCAGATTCTCAAAACTGAGCACAGAATATATTTCTGACCATTTTTTGTTAGCAGTAAACACAGCGACTTTTGAAGCTTCAGGTGACTGAGCTCGAAAGCGAGAGATCACCAGCATCACGCATACGCCAGCCGTGCGCTCTGATCGAAAGCCGCGGGAAGTTCAAAACCAAAAATATTACACACATAGTCAGAATATATTTACCGATATTGCCATAAATTTTCGATTTCTCCAGATCAGCATATTTTTCAATAAGACGTAAGTTACAGAAGCTAAATTTTCTGCTTTTTGTTTGGCAAACAACATTACTGCCGAATTATTTAAAAGTGTATTAATGAATAAAAGCCTGCCAGTTATCAATGCCAAAGCCGAGCCAATAGCAATATCATCACTTAAATAAAAATAAATATAGCAAGATACAGATGATATATACAAACATAAGGGCAGCTTAGTACATTCTCATCTCTTATAGACGTATACTACAGGCTTCTGCATTTTGTCGTCATACAAAGTCTTCGATGAGGAGAATAGTCACGATCGTCACTTGCTCAGTTAGCTGTAGCATCGTTCAATTGTTGCAGGCATGCTCATTAGCACTCTGGGACGATTTGTTTAACATACAGGCCAAGCTTCTTCATCAAATCGCTGATGCTGGCAGCACTGGTGTTTCCAGACCAGCCCGAGGGCGGTGTACCACAGCCCGGGACATTTCAGCATCACAACAGACTGTTATTGTCGCAGATTATACCTGCAACACATGACATTAGCGACAGTGAACACCTTGCCCGGCCACTAGCAAATCGTGCAGCTGAAAGAAGTCGCGCCGTTACAGTCGCTCTAAAAGTTGTTTAGCGTAACACCAGTTTTCTGTTCTCGCTCGTAGCGCGCTCGTCCGTGATTCGTTCCAGCAGCGATCGCTTAATGATCGCTTCACTGATCATCGTTTCAGACAAAGTCGTCTCAAGGACGAGCACGTACTGAGTGTTATTCAATGCATTCTTCCAGCTATAAACATGCCAGGTAAGAACTTCACACTTGAACTGGCTATTCAAACATGAGGCATGAGCTGGACGATAAACATAATAGCATAATTGGCCTTAATATGGGAGTGCTGAGAAATGAATCGAGTTCAAGGGGACAGTTCGGCCAAAAGAAAGCATCATTTCATCACGAAGAGCCCGGAAAGACTTGATTCATCTTTCCACCTTCTATTATACGACGTCATACTGCAGGCATTAAACAATTCATGTAAAATGACTGTTTTTCGAAAGATTACCTGATCACGCTTTTTATTCACATGTAAACACAATCAACACTACATATCAACAGCTGAATACGTGAATTGACTGAATTGAATTGAACGCATTCGAAGACAGCTTCCTAGTAACATTTTGTAGACAAATGCGTGGAATTTTTATGTACAACAGCGTTGTCAGCGACGTAATTCATGGGTTCATTGAGACGCAGCTTGTCATAACGTTGTTTGTGTTCGTATTTTCAGTTGTTCGTGTTTCAGGAAGATGGAAAGATAAGGGCAACAGTCGAGACGAAGCGCAAGTTGCGCCAAACAGCAGTCTATTTCGGAAACTGCCAGCCATTCTATGACAACAGTAATTGGCCGTGCTCGTTATGAAATAGCTACTGCAAAGTGCGTGCAATGCAAGAGCGGTAAGAACCGCGACAAAAATGTGCCATTACCGAAAAAGCGCCAGAGCTTTCACGCCTTCATCACTTTCAAAGCCGAGGTCATCACCGAGGTGACCACAGATCCAGCCATGGCAGACCGCTTCTGTGTGCCGGTGCCGTGGCATAGCTCGGGCCAGCGTTTTCACTTTCATTGCCACCGCGCCCAGTGTTGTTCGCACCACCTATGGCAGCTATTCTAGAGTCGCTGATCAAATAAAAGACTCATTTATTAAAAAGAGCTACCAAGGCTTATCGTTCAGTCAGAAAAGAAATACGAAGATATATTCAACCGCTACGAAAGTGTGCTATTTGAGTGTTGAAGCTGTCACAAAATCGTTTATCATTTTCATCGCTTATATTTCTGTTTTGCATTTTTGTTCCCACTCACACTGTAGCTTCATAATGACAGATTTGAATATTAATGTTGAGCAACATTATTGTTGAATGCAGCACCAAAGCAGCGAGTTCACTCTTTTTGTTCACTTGCAGCCTATTTATTTCATGATATCATTACCATTCCAGTGCTTTATTTGTCGCCAGTAAACAATAGCACATCTCCTTTGAAGAGACAGGCACACGATCATTCAACTGTAAAGAGTGTTCTGGTGTCCGTCACAGTCGACTATAGCAGACTTTGTTAATCTAAAATTGATTCTGCAGTTATTATTGACACGCAGCACGTAAGCCCCGAATATTTGTTTATGTTAAACAAGCTTTTGTCAATATAAAGCTTTATTGCCGTGGTAAATTAATAAAATTTCTAGATAATGAATTTAAAGAAGCCTGTGTATGTGCATGGTGTCAATTAATATAATATTGTGTCATAAATTGTAATACAATAAGCAAAGAAACATATGCAGTGTGAAAATAATTTTTTACTTTGGGATATACACGAATGTTGTCGTAGCAGCTTTGCAGACTTCTTTTAGACTAACGCTTCAGCACCATCAGTCGAATATATATATAATACAACATGAGGTTCGTAGAATTGCCGGTTAATAACTTCTGAAAGACATTCATGTAAGCCAGATGCAATAAAAATGATCATTATTCGGTCATTCTGTTTAAATATGTTCTCACGCCGCTTTCTGTCTTCAGCGAAACCAAACAGAAAGCCAGCAGCCTGACTCATCATCTGCTTCAGCCTTCGTGCTTATAGTAATACAAATATTATTATTTGTACAGTTATGCTATTTTATTCCATTATAGTGAAATAGTTGTCATGAATAAGGCTATTAGTTTAACATGATTAATGTCAAATGCTGATGAAAGCAGTAACTAAGTTTATTGCCAAATTGTTACCTTTTCAGGTAAAATATGTCAAATATTAAAGGCCGAAGGGTCGTTTTATAAATGCTAATCTGATCGTTTGTGCAGTTTAGGATCGTTTGTTTTAATATCTTTTTTTTGCCATAAACAAAATGAAAACAAACAAAACAATGACTTAGTCGTGTTTAATGTTATAACCATACATATTTCAAATGTGTAGTCGAAACCGTAGTCATTAATATTATTAACACGTTATTCATTGGAAATCTTGAGTTATTCATCTGAAGTAGCGGCTGAGCTAATATTCAATATTATAAAGAAATAAGAATTAATGGTTTACGATTAGCCATCGATTTAGTTTATCTGATTATTAATGCTAAACCAATTATTATGCAAACTTCCAATGTAAAATTAAAATAAATAAATAATAAAGTTATTCATCTTGAATCACGTGGCCGAAATACATCCGGCCACGTGATTAGGTATTCTGGCTTTTTATTTATTTATTTATTTTTTTAATTTTTTACATTTAAAGGTTTGCATAATAGATTTAGTTTCAGCATTAATGTCGTTAAAACAAACAGCAAACAATCAGTAAATTATCTCTTAATTTGTAATTTCTTTATAATGTTAGATATTTAAGTAAGCCCGTACTCCGTTGGGGTCTTTCGATTTCCAATTATTGTTCTTATTGTTAATAATAATAATAATAATTTACATTTGATTCACATTTTATTTTAGAATATAATATGGATTACAACATTAAACACGACTTCTAAAGTCATTGTTTTGCTTGTTTTCATTTTGTTTATGGTAAAAAAAGAAAAAAGAAAAAGAGTAGTAAAACAAACAGTCTAAATACGCCATTTAGTTAACGTTTATAGACATTTTTCCGGCATGCAACAAAATGGAAATTTAATTTATACTCTACCACAAGAGGGAGCTGTAATAATTTTTTCTTTAGTAAAACTAGTTTACACTCATCCAACGTCTGACGACAATCATGGTAAAATAATAATATATTCCTTGGTAATACTCACTATTATAACAGGTCAGAATAGGCATAATATTAAAATAACTCAATATTTCTAAATTCAACCCCAGTGAGATTTGACTATAATAAACCTGCATTGTTTTTAATAAACTACAGAGACAGATGGATGATGAATCAGACCTTGGGGCTCTGTTTTGAGTTTCCTCACTGAGAGATAAGAAACACAGCTGAGGCATATTTAGACTAAATTAATTGAATGTGAGTCATTTTTTTTATTACAGCTGATCTCCTCTGTAAGCAGTACTGAGCCTTACATGAATGTCTTTTCAAGAAGTTTATTAGCTCCAGCAAATTCCCTTCACACAGGCTATAAATGCTGTATTATTTATATATATATATTGACTGATGAGTCAAAAGCAAACGTTAGTCACAAAAGCAAATTCTGCAAAGGAAATACGAACAATGTAAACATTCGCTGCGATTTATGTCTGTATATCTAAGTAAAATTATTTTCACACTGCATATGTTTCTTTTTTGCTTTGCCAATGACCACAGATTTATGACACAATATTATACATCTGGCCTCGCATGCACAGGCTCTTTTAAAGTTCATTATCTAAAGAGAATTTTTATTAGACATATATTACCTTTAATAAAGCTTGTACTGACCTCAAGAATAAAAGCCGCTAATAAAAATAAAATGTTAGAACTGCAGTGCTGCGATCAGATGTCTTTGCCACAGTCAGGACACAGATGTCGTCCTCCATCAGAAAGTCACGCCTCACCAGGGACACCAGACACTTCTTTGCAGTTGAAGCAGTCATTGCCGCACTGTCTCTCTTCAAAGGAGATGTACTTAAGCGCCTCAGACCTGCAAAGGATTTGAGGGAAACGAAAGTAATAAAGCCTCCGATGGTAATGATATCATGGGAAATATGACTGTCGCTTACAAAGTGTGGACAAAAGAACGGCGTGGACTCCACAAGGGCCTGAGGTCACAAAGGCACGATTTCAAAGCAAAATAATCAGATTTACTCAACCAGATGTCATTTCAAATCTGTGAGACTTTTCTTTTTCCATGAAACACAATTAGAATGAGAATTAGAACAAAATCACAAAAAGGAATAGGAATATAAAAGCTTATATGATAAATAGTTTTGTATTGGTCAGAAACCATATAAATACAGCACACTTTTTCATACGGACAGATATATCTTCATGCTGCTTTTCTGACTAATTTTGACTTTTATAAGCCTTAATTTCCACGAAAAGCATGTTTTTGTAATAAATGAAATTTTGATTTAGTCAACGACCATTTCCCTTCTAAGTCTCATACCGCTTATAGTGGTGCAGGCACACTTCTGGCGTACAGGATTGCAGAAGCAGTTGAGGCAGGGAAAGTCATCACGAGAGGTGAAGGCCAGACAGTTGCCGCTTACAGCCAGCAATAATAAGAAGCAGTCCTTGTTGCTATTGTCGCGGTAGGTCACGCCTCCAGTGGTGATCGGCTGAGAGGAAGTGATGAAGGCGGGAATGCACATTTTGATTCAATGTAAAACGTCGCATCTAGCGGTTCTTACCTTCTTGCATTGCACACACTGCAGTGCAACCAGCTAGCAAGGAACGCAGTAGTTACTGTTGTCCTTAGGAATGAAGCTCTGGTTCCATAGGCTGCTGACAGCGCTGGTAGGAAAAGCAGGTCTCTGTGCCGGAAGGTTGCCCTCTTATGTCTACCCTAGAGCCTGGACAACAGAGAAAATGCAGACAAAACAAGTTGCTGCATATATTGACTAAAAACAGACCAAAAATGTACTCACTAGTTATGGTGGCATTCATGCTTAGCATTTATGCATAAAATCTACACGGTTTTAACTTCATGATCATAAAATGATTACTAGAGAATATAGCCAGATGCGTATTTCTCTCAATTAATTCAATTCAATTCACATATTCAATGTACGATGGCGAATGTTGATTAATGTTTACATGTGAATAAAAGCCAGTATTAAATCCAAACGGAAATCTTTTCAGAAAACCATTCATTTCACATGATTACATTTACAGTGTTTATATGAAATTATGAAGCGTCAGAGTATAGAAGGTGGAAGATGAATCAAAATCTTTCAGGTTTGTAGTTAAAAAAATGACACATATGAATAAATGTTTTCTTTTTTGGCTTAACTGTCCGAAATCATTCATTTCATTGCTCACACTCCCATATTAAAGATAATTATTGCTATTATAAGTTTATCATTAGCCTGCGCCTCTGGCGGACACGAATTTTAATGTATGTTCAAGTAAAAGAGTTTCACTTACCTGGCATGATTGTCTTCTTGCACTCAAAACATTTGGAGGAATACTCATTGAGTAACACTCTCAGTATACAGGTAGTTGCTCGTCTCTGGTGAGAACGGCTTGTCCACCAAAGAACGTGGCATCTGAAGCAGTGGAAGCAGTCATCGTACAGTGACGGGTCCTTATAAGACAGATCCTGAGGACAAACGCATACAGGTGAAGACAAATTGGGCCTGCCGCCTCACATGCATTAAACTTGGCTTTAAGGGTGACTGCGCTTGCCTCGTGCTTCTTTTTTCAGCCTTTGAACAGCTAATTAGGAGAGCGGAGGGTAGTGCGTTCTCAATGTCAGCTTCAATGTCAGCCAATGAGAGCCGCAGGTGCCGGTGTTCGGCGACCAATGGCAGTGCACCCGCCAATCGAGCACGCGAAGGAGAATTCGTCCTGCTGTGAACGCGACACCGCCCAGGATGAGTCTATGACACCAGTGCTGCACTATCCAGCGATTTGGAGTGAGAGAGCGCGCCGTTAAATCGTCCGTCCAAGGTGTGCCGTGAGGTCATTCTGAGTGCCTGCAACTAGCTGGACGGTGTTGCAGCATCCGCCAAGGACGGGCCGTACAGATGTGGCTCCACCCCAGGCCTGTCCTCCAGCTGGTGACAAGCCTCCTCATCAGACTAATGAGCATGTAATGTGACACTAATGACAGAAAGTCACAGAAGCCTGTAGAGGCGAGTTTATATCTGGCCACAATATAAGGATGGGAATGTACTCTAAAATAATTCTGGTTATTATATATCATCTGTAATGCTCAATATGATACACTGTACTATTTTTTTATTTAGGCACATATTCTGTACAGTCTTCTATGGCTTAGCATTGTGCTATCAGGCTTTTATTTATTATTGAATACAATTTTAAATAGTTCAGCAGTAAGTGATGACACCAAAAAATAAAATTTTTAGAGAACAGCTATAACAGCTACATCTGCGAAAATATGCTGATCTGAAACCGAAATTTGTCTTTTGAAATATCAATAAATGTCTCTGTTTTTTTCAGCACCAATGTGAACCTGGCCTCTTTTTTGGTTTTGGACTGGCTTCAGTCCAGAGCGAGCTGGCATTCATTCTCCAGTGACCCCGCCGCTCTGCTGGTGATCTCTCAGCTTTCAGAGCTCAGTCACACAAAGCTTCAAATCACTGTGTTACATATAAAATGGTCAATATTCTGTGCTCAGACCTCTGCTCAGGGTCTGAGTTCTATAACACGCAGAGTAATGTAGCTATTATCAGAATTGAAGCAACGGAAAATCTGCATTTTTTCGGAATCATTTCCTTTTCCGTTGAGCACTCTTGAAAAAGAAGCGCATTTAATTATATCGACTGTGCATTTGTAGGTATTTAAAATCATAAAAATAGGCTATATTTAAGAAAAACAGTAATGCTTATAATATAAATGAACTAAATGCCACTTTAGACTTGTCAGTTCTCGACATTAATTTAAGTATGCTGTAAAGGTTTTTTGTTTATTTTATATTTATTTTGAGTATCTTTTAGTACCTTTAGTACACTTATTTTAGATGTTAGCGACTAATGCACATGTAAAGCACTCCATTAGAATTTGAATTAATAGCATGTTATTCAATATTAAATTTAATTTAATTGTTCGAATTGTAACTTTATCCCTAAATACTAAAATATTACTAAAATATACTTCTTTTTCACAAGGCAAGGGCACAAGGGTATTTTAAGCATTGTGCACTGTATGTCATAGAAAATGTGAAGATACACATGCTCTGCTGTTGCAGCCAATGGGTTTCTTTGCACTCTCGCAGGTGCTGAGTAGAGGCTCTCATATAGCACTCTTCACACAGTAATGGATTTTCATCACGCAGAACATACTTCTTCCCAAACAAAGCACTCTGCAGTAGTGACACGCAAAGTGTTCTACATCTCGCGATTCAAACGATTCCTAAAAGATAAACGTGTTTAATGGTGTGGACAGGTTGAGGAGGTCATTGAAACTGAAAGCAGCACATGAAACTTAACTTGTAGGCCTATAATACCGGTATGATCTGTTAGATAAAGGCATACATGACGCAAACTTTCTAAAGAAGAGAGTAGGCTACGTGCCAAATGTGGCTAGTCCCAGCTGTTGTGTTCCCCAGAAGCCCTCTGCTAATGTTCCTGCTTCATCCCCAGAACCGTCCAGACTGACTTGTGCAACTGCACACAACGCCCAACCTATTTCTCAGTGAGTCTCAGTCAAAACACAAAAAGTCTCTGCAAATCTTGTCTTGCAGAGACACTTATGCAGTAAACAAAATGCAAGACAGGTCAGGGCAACGAGTTCCATATATACTGTTGGTCTTACAGTTTCTCTCTCATTTGCTTTACAAGTGTCGAGATTCGCTCTCGTGATCGCGAGATCAAACTGAATACCAGGTGAGTTACAGGAGCAATGCTAACTGATATTCCAGTTGTGACAAACCCAAATAATGTTACTTCATAAATTACGCCGGTAAAAGGGTTTCATCATTGTGACCTTCATCTAATAACATCATAGACTCTTTCATGTACTGCATGCCTCACAGAAAATGAGTCAGCTAAATCTGCACTGTGAACATTTGTCAGATCACAATGCTATTCGAATGATCTTTGAAGTGGTCACACTGTTGTCATTGGCACCCAGCACTGCACTGGATCAGACAAGTCTCAGTGGTTCCAGCTGTCCTCAGTGCATCCCTAACTATCAGTAACTAGTCCAGACCGATATACACAAAGAAATTAATACAATTGACACAAACAGGAGCTTGAGTCATGTGGATTTACTTTGAACCTTAATAGTTTCTCTCAAACTAAACCCATTCATTTCAAATGGTGGTGCAGTTAACGAAACGCGTGAAGGCTTCTGTGTGTGGAACCTTTCAGCCATAACTGGATGAACACACAGGTGGCCGTGAGATGCCTGACACATTTATTATCCTCATACCAACTTGTACCCAAAAGACAACTAAACCTTTCATACCAGTATTAAAACAATGTTTATAAATTACAAACCTAGATGATGGAGGCCACATCCATTAAAATGCAAACAAAATCAAGAGATATTAGTAATATTTTCAGAATCAAGTCGTTTTAACAAAAACTTTTAACAATCTTTATCTCGTTCATTGGACTTATTCAATCTCTAAAGCTATTAAATGGTGCAGAGAAAAAGACACTCTGGTAAGTGTTAATTGGTCTGTCTGAAGGTACAATTCATTTGTACATGGATCACAGAACATAAGTCAAAATTAGAATAGAAAAATTCAACAGAATTTAGAATAGTTTCTGAAATAGATTCTCAATTGAAAGAACAAACACCAAAGGTTTGAAATTGTAGTGCAGATTGATAAGATGTAGATTTGAGCTTCAGTGTGCAGCTTCTCAGGATGCTAACATAAAGCAAAGGAGATATAGGGGAGGTAAAGAGAAGAGAAAAGAAGAGAAGAGAAGAGAAGAGAAGAGAAGAGAAGAGAAGAGAAGAGAAGAGAAGCAGAAGAGAAGAGAATAGTCTTGACTTGCCTGTCCCAGATACGCTGTTGTGTGTGTCTTTTTGGTTCTGAGAGAGAGATGAGGAGCGACTCTGTGCTCCTCTTTATTGGATTACCCCTTGAAGGGCACAGGATTGAAATGGCTGAATAAGCCACAGTGAACCATAACACATGGAACTCTTAAGCCAGTACTCACAGTGCGCACTACGTAACAGTAAATATTTGTCTCCACCAATCCATAGCGATCCATGAATGTGCTTCAACTGATGTAATTCAATCATTATTCAATCGCTTCAAGCATACAGGGCACTCATGTTTTATTCACAGTTGCCTTTAAACTCTGCAGATCAGTTAACTAACACAAATTGGCGATCAGCATGCTGATCTATTCACACTGCAGCAGCCAAAGTGATCAAACAGAAAACTGCCTATTTTCCTCGGTAACACAAACTCATCAGCAACTGGCATGCTTCGAAAACAGTCCACGCTATACCTTTTATTCCACACAATGTTATTTCATTGTACCGCTTGAATTCTATATTAGACTGGGTTTTGTCGTTTTTTCCTATTTCAACACTAACACTGAAACGTTCTCACATTGGGTGTCTCAAGGGCATCCATCATTGACTTTTTATCTTCATTTATAATTAGAAAGTGAATTATTGTTGGTACCATGCTTTTACTATTAGAGCTAAAAGAATGGCATTTATGTCTTACAGAATGCCCACAAATGCTACTTTAACTTTGTCCTAAGTATTACCAAAGAAACTGTACCTTAGATTTTGGTTTGCCATCATGTCCTTTGGATTTCCTGCCCTTACCCTGGCTCGTCCTCATCCTCTGGCCACGGTATGAACAGAGCCTGTGCCTGATACTGTACAGTTGCTGAACACGAGCGGAGAATAGAAGGAGACTGGAGGCTGTCACTGCAGCTGATGGTTTACAATAAGATGGTAAAGTCCGCAACACCTGTTTGTCTAAACTTGCCCATTCTCATCTGTCGCCTCCTGCGGTAATTAAGATTTCATATTGAAGAGCCAAATTTTGCCAGTCGTCGTTACCCGAACTCCCATGATCAAATTGCAAATGAAGGCGTCATTTATCCCTGGCTGTGATCGATGGTTTTGTATGCAGTTTAGTAACAGCCTACACAAAGCCTTGACCATTCTGTATTGCTAATCATTTTTGTGTGTGTGTGTGTGTGTGTGTGTGTGGAATGCTTCTTCACGACACTTATGTGCAACAAAACCGACAGTCTAAAATGATATTATTTCCGCTCTAATACCAGGCACCACTGTCGAAACAAGCAGCTGACAGTTATATGATGAACAAATTCCCTTGCAGCAGATACATGTAGAAAATAAAGTCATCCAAAGGCAGCATTAGAACGCCCTGCAGCGATGATTTGACCTGATTAAAATTTAAACGCAAAAACAATGTCAGATACACCGCCAACAGATTTGCATTCTTGAAAGCAATCAGAGAGATATTATTCACTTGATACGCTAACCGCTTAAGCGCATTAGCCACGTCCCGACATCAGAGGGAAACCCAACTTCTTGGTGATGATAGTTCATACCACACAAAACAAGAGAATGTGTAGACAGAACTATGGAGGCCAGCACCAGGTTGATATCAATATCGCATGTAGGCCGGCAGCCACACCTCGATGCGGCCGCGTTGGCCTCTCTGCCCAGATAAGGCCTGATAAATCCAGCAATCGTTCAGATTACAGTATGGAGAGGTACAGCTCAAGCTCTATAAGGTCAACAGGATCTTCAGCCGCCACACTGGCTGTAAATCAACCAGTGCTGCCAGATCTGAGAATAAACAACAGCTAAAAAGATGTGTTCATGTCAACATATGATGTCTTTATAGTACAGTGTTATTTGGGCTTCCTACATAATGGACCTGGCCTTAGATATAGATCAATTCAGTGATTAACCTCATTCCCAGCATACATGATGAGCTCTTTGAGAACATTAATCTTGTCTATACAAGCTTAAAAGCAACTATGGTTCCAATTAATCTGTTAATTAATGCTATCAGTACGGTTCAGGCAATCAAACCTGCAACGAAATATCAATATAAAGTAAATGAGATAAAAGGGCCATAACATGATTTTGTCCATTCAGCGATTTATGTTACTTTTGTCACATATTTCTGCAAGTTATTTTTACATTTTATAAGACTGCAATCGCAGCACACATCTAAACTGCCATCTAAAACCACATGAAAGTAACTGTCTAGAAGTCCAACGACTATGCGCATCAAACAGTGAAAAACTTTGCTCATTTTTTATTTGAATTATTTAGTACATGGCATGAAAACCTTTATCCAATTTTGAAAATGTACCTTTAATGACTTAATTGCGATAACTGATGTTTTTAACATCACACAGTGCAATATGCGCTTGAATCACCATCTGTGGCCTGCTGTTGGGGCAACTGAGGTTTGCAGCAACCGTATTATCTTTTATTTGAACACAACGTTGCTAATTAACTGGCGCAGCATACAAGAGGATCTCTGACGTCGAAACAGACCCCTGTAAGAGACCTCACTGGAGTCCTGCAACAATATCCAAAATCTCAGTGGCTGCACAAAATACCACAGCTATGACTTAACACAAGGCTGCAATTAGCCTAGACTTGGTGCATTTTACGCATACAGTGATAACATCGTTAGAGTTATAGTTTTCCCCCATTTCCCTCGGGTCCTGGGTAGAGTCCATAAACACTGTCTGAGTCAATGCAAATTAAGTTAGACGAGGCTTAGATACTCACGGCATTCCTTTTTTCTGAAAATATTATAGTGTCAAGAGATTCTGGAAAGAAGCACTGCTTTCTGCAGTATAAACCTGCAGTTGCTGTTTCTTAAACTTAAAATAGCAAAGAGCTGTTATGGCATAGACAATTTACTACGCACGCACTTCATTATAGCGATTTTGATAAGATACGGGATTTCTTTGGAACAAACAAAATTAATGTATTTCGCACATCTGGTTGCTCATTAAAAGTGAACTAGAAAGGTCAGCTGTGTCAAATTGTGTTTTGCGCCTACAAAATGATGTGTTCACTGGAATATACTTTTATGTTTCTTTAGTCATGTAAATATTATCTACATAAAGAGTTTTTAAATTAGATGTTTAGTCTGCAGACAATTTAAAAGACTTAAAACCTTACCTTTTACCAGCAAAAGCCATATTAATAGAAAATACAACTGGCTGTAAAACAACTAATGTCACCCCAAGAACCTGCTCACAAAGTGATGGCAATTGGTTAGTACGGTATGTATGTATGTATGTATGTATATTTCTTGTCATAAAGCAAGAATCTTATATGTATATAAAATATGATATAGCTGTTCACACAGGAAACTAACTTGCAATACATTTTCATCTTTAACATCTTGGTTTGATAAAGCACATATATAATCTAAGTAAACATGCGCTGGTTGATCCTCTAACTCCTCGATGTGACTTGAAAGCACGTTATATTCCGGTCCTTCATTGTAAAAGGAATATTTCACAAATACATGAACTTGTTTCAATAAATTACTTGTGCACATTGAGTTATGCAGGCAGACACATGCTGACTTAAACAGACATCATGATTACTTAAACAACTATACTAATGCTTAATTCTTAGCCAGGGCACATGACAGAACTAAAGGTCAAAGGTCAAACTACATGAATTATGTGAAAACAAAGTTCTACATTGACTGAAAAAGATTTGAGAATGTTATTTTAATAAATACATTGAAATTATTTGCTGTGTAAAAGGTAAACTTACATTTTTTACCTGAGATTTAGTATTGCCAGATACCTAGCACTAGTACTCAGTAATAAAACCATATGACACGCACTCAAACTCAATGCACATAGCATTAAAATGCACTTTGTAAACAGTTTAATGTCAATGTAAATAGGCTAGTTGTAATGCATCCTGTCTTTGTTATTGCTGGTTTGAGCCACTAGTTATTTAAACAAAATGACATTTTGTCTATAGAAACAACAGGTGAATAGGATACAGCGTAGCTGTTTTTCTCATAAGTAATTCTGTACTAAACTGCATCAGTCAGAAGTGCCACAGCATTCATGCATGTATTTTAATATAAAGCTTGCATGAAAAACTTTAAAACTGCTGCTTTTTTGTTCTTGATGTTTCTTTGTTCTTTGACTCCACTGACCAATCGGTTGGTATGTATTCATGTATTCAATATCGTATGTTTGTATAACCGACACAAATATCGGACCAGGAGCATCCCTAAATAGTATTAATAAACTTGTTGAAAAATCTGTGAAAAGTGACCATAAATTATCCTTTACTTTTCAACTGTGTCCATCGACTGCCAGGACCTCCGCTAGAGATTTGGTTGATGCAATGCTTGTGTTCGAGTATTTGTGCACATTACCTTTAAGTGTTCTAAATTGAAATAAAACAAGTCAATTTGAGATTCTCGCTATAATGTTTTTGTAGTTAATAGCATTTGCTAAATACTTAACAAAGCCGCTTGAGTTTCTCCCCAGGTCTTCACAAACTAATTCCTGCTGACACCAGTTACTGCATTTATTTCAGAATGTCTTCTTTCTCTTTCATCTTAAACAACGCCCTTTGTGTTTATTAACTCTACAAAGAAGTCAGAATTATTCAGCTAAACATTGGGCCCCAGGTACAGAAAATAAGCGTAAAGTCCGTGTTGCAGGAAAGAAAGCCTTGAGGATCTGAAGGAACTTGCTGAACTGGAACAAATTATGATACGCGATTAAAAAATTAGACAACATTTATAAAGTTTTTTCCTCATGTTTCTTCCTTCCTTTTATTGCATGCTTCAATTAAAAATAATTTACAAATGGTTCTATTTTTACTATATTTAGCATTTATTAATCTTGCTGATGATAGTTAAGAAAATACAGCTGCTCATTGTCATTAATGTTAGCCTGTCATATATACAACTGATTATAATATGTTAATAAATGACGAAATCTACATTAGTTAAGATTAAAGTGTAGTTAACTAATGGAACCTGTGATAGTAAAGTATGTACTTTCTGTCACTGTTACCATTCACAGGGGGTAAAAGTCAGCTGATCTAGGAAATTCAGTTTGAAGACATTCCAAGCATGCTGCGCCCAATTAAACTCTGTCAAAGGTTTCTATTTACGTGTTCGAAAGACGAGCAATACAGCCAGATTCTTGAATTTGATGGCACAATCATGCTTGGAGTTTTGTTTAATGCTGAGTAACTAAACTCGTCCTTATAAGACAAGATGTAGCACAATGCAAAAAGAGATTAATTGTAGCCGTAGAGCTTTATCGATTATAATGGAATAAGTTTGGAATGAGGTTTGTACTGTTTTCTATGTAATCCATTAACAAACTGAATATTTCACTAGGATCCACGTTAACTTATTTAGAAGTGCTCCAAAATGGCCTCTACGGTGATGGAGAGAGACGGATTATTGAAAAGTCATTATTTTTATTTTCTATGCGCACACAGCGTATTTGTTTCTCCGTAAGATTCAGACTTCCTGTCAGTCACGTGCCTGTTTGGGTTTGACTTGAACCGGACTACTTGGTGGTCGTGTTGTCAGAGAAGCTAACCTTTCTGTGCTATGACCGTATTAAGCCTGTGAGCGTGCCTGGCTGAAAGTTTTCCATTTCAAAATGAGGTAGTAGAAATATATAGCAGTTTAGAAATCTCATCAGATCTATATCTTATTATAATCACAGGCGGTCTATTAAAGATAAAATAGGAAAAATAGGAAAATAAGCAAAGCTCATTGTAAATTACAGGTATTGTTCAGATGTAGTTATTGCTGCCAAGAACCCTGAGCCACTGTTAATTATTATTTGGACTAAAAGAGGAAAATAAAATATGAAAAAGTGCTGCATTATGACTTAACATGCTTGTGGAATGGCCAAAAATAGCAAATAATAATCAATATCTTGTATTTAAGATTTAATGTTAAATGTTTTATTAATGCACTTCATAAAACCAGTTCTTGGGAAAATCCTGTTCTCATCTTTTTTATCTCCTCAATAACCCAAATCTATTGACCTAATCCCATTTGCATTGCAAGAATGGGCGCTTTCTGAACCTTATCTAGCTACGTCATGGAGATTCGCTCAACAGTAAGTGAAAGCTTGAAATTGCAAAATCTAATTCAACACTAAACTAAGTTCTTCCAACAATTACAACATTGGATTTTTCTAAGAATTTGGAATTTGTTTTTTTTTTTTTTTTTTTTTTTTTCACACGGAGGAGTGAAAACATGTTGCCAAGTATTTAAGTATTTTATGCAAAAAATAAATAAAATAAAGTGCTCTAGTTCAGGGTTCTCAGATCTACCCTGAGGTTCAGGCACTGCAGAGTTTAGTTCCAACCCCACTACATTTCAGCCACTCAGATTTTCTTAATGATCCTGAAGACACTGATTACATGCTCAGGTGTGTTTGAGTAGGGTTAGAGCTAAACTCTGCAGGAAAATGGATCTCAAGGTCCAGATCTGAGGAACACTGGTTTCAGGTTCTAGTACACATGATTCAAGTTGAAAAGGATATATCTGAAATTAAATACTAGCATACTTATTCCAGCATATGTGTAATTCCAGTTTACGTTTACATTTTGGCGCATAGCAGTATAATGAATGAAAATATGTTATAGAAGATTGTGGCTGATATTCCTTCAGTTATCTGTAATAATTAAATACAACAAGACTGAATGCGCAACACATTGAATAGTATAGATCTACTTCCAAAGTACGTCATTGAAATAGCACATAAAAATAGTGGCCTGTGTTTTCTTGAATGCATTTGCATTTTGCACAGTACACATACACCGCAGAAAAGCGACAATGCTAGCTACTTCTAACCTAATGACTAAATAAAACCAGCTGGGAAAGTAAAGTAGGTCTATATCACTGTATAAGATGGATAATTTGGCTGCAGTGTGGATTGTATCTCGTTTCATCGTGTAAGTTAATTGTAATGTTACTATTTTAAACTATTTAATTTACTCAAGCTGTAATTACTAGAGATTGATTTGTGAATCATGGGTGGATGAAATGTGTTTCCCCCTGGTATGGAGTTGTGACAATGTTTTGTTGTAACGCGCCGGTTGATGTCGTCACATTTGCGCCACGTCTGTCACAGCGGGCGCATGTTGAATCAGCACCGGCGGCGGAATGTTTACATTACTTACCTAGCGCCAGGCTAAAATGACGTGTTCACGACGAGGTCAGAAATAGAAGATTGCAGGTATGACGGAAGAAACGAAACCTGCTATTTCCCTTGTCCGTGTAGCGACAGTTCGCGACCAACGAGGCAGTGGTTTTCTGTTGGAGCGTCAAAATTTAACTTGACGTTATTGGTTTTTAAATGTATAAACGTGTATATATTTTGTATACATGCGCGAGCGTCAATGTCGATGTTTAGTTTGTTTACAATTGCGCGACCATTGTTACTTTAATGGATGCAGGTTAGGAGTAGTATAAAATAAACTACAACTGAAATACTACAAGATAACACCCCAGAAAATACACCATGAAGTGATTTAACAAATTTACATATGTATTAACTCAGAGAAAGGTGTCAGGGTACAGCTAAGTGGCAAATATTTTCAGTTGAACTAAATAGTAGTTTGTTAGAGAAAGTGCTTCTGTTTTCAGGAGGATCTTGAGGTGTGAAGAAGTAGCCACCTGTCAGGTTGCTTATAGTAAATAATCTGATAAGGTAGGTATGATGGCATTTATGTGTAGACATCTCAGTTTTCATTATTTTATTTTGTTGCAAACCGTGAGATCAACATCAGTTAATGCGATCCACATTAGTGTTCTTGATTTACTGTGAAAAATAAAGGGGGAAAAATTGTCTAAATGATCTCGTTTATTGTATGTGTTTTCTTTCATATAATGAAATTAGAATTGAACATTCACTTAAGTTGATTTGAAAATGTGATGATTGCAGATGGTAGAAAGCCAATGCATTATAGGGAAATAGCTTTTTATAGTGCCTCAAAATACATTCTCTGTAGTGTTCTGTTACTGTGATTGCTTAACGATCTTTTAAACATTTGGCTAAATGTATGAGATTAAGTCTAAAATCTACAATATATTTTTGTTGTAGGAGCAAAGTTCATGTGTGGAGAAGCAATCAAGCAACTAAAAACATCAGAAAACAAACTGGAGCTGGCCCAGAGCTGAGGTCTAGGGACTTATCAATGTGACTCTTGATGTGATCCTTTGCTCTGATGATGGACTCTAATACTGTCTTTAATACACATCTGTCTTTTTAACAGTTACTCACTGCACATGCAGTCTTTTGTGAGGATACTGACTACATGGACTCGACACATTACATCAAGATTTTAAATATATGTTACTATTTTGTTGTAGTTATTTATTTTTTTAAAAACTTTTAAAATATGCCTGCTCTTGCTTGGAAACTACATTTTCAGGAATTGAGAACGTCTGGAGTTTATGCACAAAAACTTGAATACAATAAATGCCAAGACTTTAAATGTTTTTTTTTCATTGCCAGTGCCATTTGTTTGTTTGTAGTATTTATTTCTTACTTTTTTTTTCATAACTAAGAGTAATCTTAGGATGGTGCGCGGTCATAAAACGCGCATCTTAAGATTGTCTGAGTTGCTAGGTTGAACCAGTTCAAAAGTTCACATGTATTCCTAAATGTTAACATTCTGGATTAGTGAAATTAAAATTCAAGCAACAAGCAAACCGCTCTAAATAAAAAGCCATATAATATAATAAATATATACATCTACAACGTCATGCTTGGACACTAGGGGTGCATTAATTTTTCAGAATTGTAGCTTACACAGAAGACTTCAAATACAGAATTAGTTTTAAATCATACACTGAAGTGACTTAAGAACAAAATGTGAACGTCCATTAAAGCTCAAAATGTAATTACAGATGATTATATATTTATATACAGAGATTTCTTCGTGAAGAATCACCTGAAATGTTTTAAATCAACCTTTAAAAACAACTTTTAAACTCTTTGACTATTCTCAGACAGTCTTTCGTCTTTTGCACGATTGAGCTGAACCTGGACTGGTGCCATGAATGAACCCTTTAGTCTTTCCATCCGGTATATTCACAAATCATAATTTGGCTTTAATCGATTTCCTGTCGTCTAAATTACACCATTTGCTTGTCAGCAGCCAGCTTTGGGTGTGTGCGTGTGCGTGCGTGTTTTGACATTCAGAGAGAGAGAGACAGCAGTTTTTCTGTCCTTCAGATGATATTGAAAGGCCCATCTCTGTGATGACTGTGGCATCCTCATGAGCCAGCAGCAGGAATACTTCGCACTCAGTCGTATAGCATTTTAACTCGCTCTCTCACTGAGCTGATCAGGGGAAAGGATATGGGCTGCCAACCACACACACACATTCACAGAGAATCTCTGAATAAAGGAGTCAAAGTCAAGGATGATCATGTTCACACAGACGCCGACAACGTGACATAAAGCAGATGGTCATGTAAAGCAAACACTGTTTTTCATGAATCATGTGGCCTCTTTCCTCACTAACTTCTATTGCTGAGAGACACATTAATTACTTCAAACTATAAACAACTCAAAACTTTCTTTTTAAAATGGTATGATCCTTCCAACTTCATTAGAACGCATAGAGGCGTTAAACGCTCACTGTAAACTAAAAACAATAGATCAGCCGTTTCATTTGAATCTAATTTTTAAAAAGCCTCAAGTATTCGTAATATACCAACACTGGTTCCTGATATTCAGATTTCAAACAATCTCCCTAATGTTAGTTAATAGTTTAAAGCTTACAGCATTGTTTTGGGAATATGCTTTAAACAATTCCAGAATAGTTTTAATCTTGTGTTTAATTTTGTTTTAAGAAATGATGTGTAAATGAATAAACGCGATCAAAAAGGGCTTGTTCGGAATGTACTACTTAGAATATCAAAATGATGCATTATGAATGAAAATATTTCTGTATACTGTAAACTGGAACAAAAAAAGCAGTAACATTTATTTAGAAACGCAGCATTACGAATCAGGTTTAGCAAAAAATCATGTATGCAAAGGTGACATTCCAACACGCATATTTCTCATGTTTTCGGTCTTTGGGACTGTCGTGTTTCGGTTTTTAGGCCTGCCTCTGCCGTTTTATAAGGTTCTCCAGGTTGACTTACTGGGGTCTTACTGTTTTATTTTAGGCAGGCAGTACACGCGCGGTCTTGTATATCGCCTTTTCCCTTTGAGTCGAGCAGCGTTCGCCCGGGGCAGTCCAGCCCTGGCAGCGGTGACGTCATCGAGCGCCGGGCTGAGCGGGGAGAGCGCGCGCGAGAGAGCGCGCGCGCGGCGGAGTTCCTATAGGGCCTGCGAGGCGAGGCGCTGGGAGGACGACGGGAAACAACGCGAACGGGATTTTCCATTGCCCTGTTGCGAATGCACCCACAGCGTGGATATTCGGGATAAAGGTCGTTTCCGTCCGCATCCCTTCGCTTCCCCCCGAACTGTCCAGAGGCGACCTGTAAAGGTAAAAACGGCGAGCGCGTAAACTTGGTGCGCGAGCGTGTGCGCGGCAGCTTCACGGGAGGTGTATTCGGTGTTTCGTGCTTCACTGTAATAGACGTTTCGAGAGAAAGTCTAGCCGAGGAGCGAAAGCTTTTAAATCGCCTAAGACACTTAAAGTCACACACAGTGATTTTGTCTTGTGAATGTGCCGCTGGTTAAACGCTGAATGAAGCTTTTTGTGTGCCCGCGCCAGTACAATAGCAGCGAGGTCAATAAGAATCGAGTCTTTGGATCTTTCCTTGCAGAATCAGAGCGCAGAGCTGTTGTTATGGTACACCAACCAGATGACTTTTTTTTTTTTTTTTTTTTTTTTTTTAATATAAATATTGTTATTGTAGAGTTAAAAATGCATATTTAACTGAGCTATATTAATATATTTAACTGAATTGTTAAATAATTTTTATGATGAAAAGCTGACTACATATATATTGTCAGCTTTTTATCATAATTTTTTTAACAATTCAGTTCACCTAAATAAACCTTCTGTAGTCATTTACATCGTCATTTCAGTTCAAGTATATAGTATGTATTTTTATTTTGTGCAGTGTATTATATCCTTAAATGGCAATTATGACTAAATTAAAGCTATTTATGCAAACAGCACAACAGAATGTTAATTTAGTTTAATTTGTCTTGAAAACCATTGTTTCCTGTTGATCATACTGTTGTGTTAATGCTGTTGCTTGGTTAATATTCACACTTTTCTACTTTATCAGTCCGTAATCTCTGTCTGTCTTTGTCTTCAGTGTCTTTTACTGTTGTTTCTACCCTCCTTTTGATGTTTCTGTGGAAAGGGAGCATCCCTGTCTCTCTCTGTAGCTTTCAAGCAGTGTGCACATAGAGAGAGATAACTGGACCCGTTCTTGGACTCGTAATTCTCTGAATCGTAATTCTCTGATTTGCTAAGAACAGGTCAAGCATAATGAACTGGCACTATTTCCCTTGGTATTTTCACTCGTTGGCTGCAGTCGATAGTGGAAATCCGGTCGGTTATACATGCATTATGTCAATATTACCAGACGAGTAAATCATTTTAGAGGATCTCAGTCCCTCATACAGCACCAGATGCCACTTAGAATACTTCCAGTCAGAGAAATCAGATTTAAGGTGAATTTAGATTCATTCAGATGTGTAAAAATGTCACGGTTTAAAGTGCCTCTAATGCATTAGAGAGGGTTTTTTTTTTTCTTCAGCAAGTAAATTAGCTGTGGCTTTCAACAGAACTTATTACGATTATGCATTTATCCTGACATGTGACATAATAATCAGATTATGATTTTTTTCGTAGATGGAAGAGTTTATTGAACCTTTAGGCAAGAAGGCTTTTATTTCTCATATCGTATGATTTCTCATACTTATTTTATTCCGAGGCTCAAACTGCATTAAAATATGCAAATTGCTGCAGTTGCTGATAAATGGCCAGAAGCGGATCTTTACAACGCTATAAGAGACTACTTACTTAGAGCGCATAGAAATATTAGATATCACTCTATATCCGGCTTTAAAATAAAAAACTCTGCAGGTTTTATTGTAGAGGTAACACTTATAATACAACTTGATTAAAATGCCGTTTGAGACTTGCACACAAGCCTGATCATATTTGATGCTTGCATTTAAACATTTCTAAAAGTTACAGCTTAAAGTAATCTTTCATAAAATTTGTACTTTTCTTTATAAATCATGCCAAAATCACGATTTCACAGCATAAAATGTACCACAACCCGAAGATGGATGCTTTTAAAATTGTATGTACTTACGGTACATATAAAAACGGGTTTTCAGCCAGCTTTTGATCGTGCCGGCAACTTAGACTCTTCCAGATTTGAGTACATAGGTTGAAGCTTCCGTTTTGCTCTCAGGGCCATGTCCACGGTGTAAATGCTGAAGTCTTCGCTGTTAGGATCCTTTCGGTCAAAAAGTGTGTGAAAATGATTACGCTCTCTGATGCGCTTACAGCCGTTTCTTGTCTCTGTTGGAGTCTTCTCTGCAAAAAATAACATCCTCTCTCCGGGGTTGAACTCTGGAATCTCGCCCCATTGGGAGTTTAATTGCTGATCATGAAACAGCATTTCAGAGCCTTTGCTATTGATCCCGGATGATGGTGATAAATCGTTCCACACTCTCTGCGGATGGTTCGATCCTGAGAATTTTTGACCTGGGATACACAACGGGGTAGAAAATGGCGTTTAGTGCACGTTGTAAATTTTGTCGTCATTTAAGGATTTTTCCTACCCCCACCCCCACCCCGTGGCGCAGGAACAGAGCAATTTGCAGCTCGGCATGGATGATGCATATTTTATTAACAGTCTGGGAGAATGTAGCATCTCAATATTTCATCAGCGCACAGCTTGTCATCTGCGCCAGGAAAAGTATGAAGCCCTCCAAAAATAGGCTCCGTTAAAAGTTACTGTGAGGACAAATTACATAAGTCTCGCGACTGCATGGCTTCTGACAGGGCATTATTAAAACTCTGATCTCCAGAATAAGCCCCACGCTGAGTAGTGATCTCAGTAAAGACCTCGAGGAAGGTACCTAACCGGACTCTTTTTGTGCTGCTCCAAACGACTGGAATAGAAACGGCATTAAGGAAAGACGGGCATTTTTTGCAAAACAAGGACCGCTTAATGTGACGGATTACACAGAGTCTGTGTGTTTTGACTTCATGTAATGTGCAAGATCCGCTTTTGTCCTGACTGAGGGTATGCGTTATCAAACTGATAATCCAGTTCTGACCGCATTTACCACAAATTGAAAATATATTTCTGCACGTTGTAGGTTGTGGTACATTTATGCTTGAAATCGTGATTTTTGTATTTTTATAAAGAAAAGTACAAATTTTATGAAAGATTACTTTAAGCTGTAACTTTTAGAAATGTTTAAATGCAAGCACAAATTGAAAAGTCTCAAATATTTAATCAAGTTGTATTATAACCACCTCTACAATAAAACCTGCAGAGTTTTTATTTTTAAAGCCGGATATAGAGTGATATCTAATATCCAAACATGCCCAACTGCCCGTGTGATTAATCCTTCGCCCTAGCAACATTATCTAATGACAGGGGCTTAAAGGAATTTTGGGTTTAGTACACTTTAAGCTATCGACGGCATTTGTGACATGTTGATTTGACTTGCCTCTGTTTCTGTAGAAAGAATAAAAGTGGAGCGCTTATGGGAAGGCATTTACAATGGACGTAAATGGCACCCATTTTTAGGAGCGACGCTATAAGCCACAATGCGTCAGAATTTTTCACACTTAAAAAAAAAAATAAATACAAGCACACATTTTACTCTGCCTCCAAAACATCTGGAGGCAGTCATAAAATTTCAGATCATTTGTAAAAGATTTCATGCTTAAAGTGTGCGTACGCACACAAGTTTTCAGATTTCTAAAACCATGTGCACGCCAGAACTCTGCGAAAAATCCCTTTATAAATCACCGTTGAGGGAAGGTTGTGCGTGCGCCCCAAAATAACCATATATGGAGCTTACAACGCCTAGTTATGCATAACCTCATCTGCATATCATTTCAATCACGCGTATACCTGTCCACGTGGCGCCGTTTAAGGTCACCAAAGGTACAAGGCATGAAATGCGGACTATTAATGCTATTTTTGACAATTTAATCGCTAAAATAGTTCAAAATCATTGTTGTCTATTAAAATAAATAAATCAAGCTAAAATATAAATTAGATCTCGATTCTTTCACTGGCCAAATTTGTTTTAAACAATTCAAATCAAACTACATTTATGCCGTTTTGCTGATAAGGTGAACATATTTTAGTGGAAATAGGCAGGCCTATATTTATTGTAGTGAAAAATTGCCTGACCGCGTCACTAAAAATGTGTTTAAAAAGTCATTATCCTGGCTTCCAAACAGCGGTACTTTTCATAATGTTTTAGAGATGCCTTTAGATCAAACTCCGTGTAAGCAGCTGCAGTTGTGTGCGTAAGCTGTTATCGTTAGACATTTAAAACGCATCCTGGACCGTTTGACCACCAACTCCAGTAGCATGCGCCATAATATCGAAGTAAGCACTTCATTCATCACTGTTCATGGTAAAAAAAATATTTCCTCATAAGTCAATCTACTACATACTATCTAAATACATATAATGTTGGTTTAACTTCTGCGTAATGACTTTATGTAATTTGAGCAATTATTTCCATTAAATCGTTGTTTTACATCATTCATATCACTCCAGGAATGCATCTTTTTTAGCCCTGTTTTGTGCACACGGTTATAAATAAGGGCCTAGGTTCTGTGTAACAAGTATTTTAATAGGAGACGACTGATATGAAAAAAAAGCTACATTTGGACTGAATGTGCAAAAGACCTTTACATTTCTGTTAAAAGGTGTATCATTTTAGCTTGTTTAACAATGTGTAGCCATACATATGAAATGATAGGCAGATTTTTATATATCATATTTGATACAGGCCTTTCTGGCTCTGAGGATAATGTGGAGCTTACGTTCAAAAAAAGGGGAAATTATCTCTCAAATGAATGAGGCCCAGCCTGAGCAGAAATACACAATTTGGTGTAGTTGATGGCATTTATTAGATTTGACTTCATCTTTATATTAATATCTTTTATATTAATATAAATATCACTCGACATGCTATCTCTCTGAATATCCGTGGTATTTATATGCTTGGAACCTCAAACTGCAGTTTAAAAAATAACTTAATGTTAGTTAACCAAACCACCACTTGTGTTTGTCTTTTGATGTGAGAAGTGGTGATATTTTGTACAAATTATAGGTTTATGAGAGCATGTCAAGCTTTATATTTGAAGCCATCGTGGCTAATATTTCCTTTCTCTTTGCCACTGACGCATTTATTTGTCATTAACTCTTGAACCAACTCCTGAATCTCAACGGCCCTGTTTCTGAGAGCAGTCCTGTCACGTTATGTCTTCGTTAACTAAATGTCACTTTCTATGCTGCACCGCTGATCAGTAAACAGAAATGGTCTTTTTTATGTAAGTTGGGTTTGTTTCTCTAAAGTTCAAATGTGGCACATCGGTTTACAGGAACAGGGCCGTCTATTCAGCCTGTCAACGGCTGAATAAATTGATTAATTAGTATAGACATTAATAACGCTGTTTTTGAGTGAATCATGGCTGTTATTGTCATAGCTGTCAAGTTTTCCTTGTAATAGCAACAAGGATGATGTGTCTAGTTTAATAGACAAGATATTCTCATGTGGTTTTTATTTAATCTCATGTAAATTACATTTACTGTTCCTCATATTACATAACAAGCTGTTGAAGGAAGGCAAACTATTGCAGAGAGAGATATTTGAGGTCAGAAAAATTGCAAAGCATTATTGGTTATCTCCTCATTCTGTTCAGGACATTTACAATGTCGATTTATTTTAGTTAGTTAGTTAGCCAGGTCCATTTTCTTTTACAGTAAAAGCATTTTTAATTTAATACAATGCAATAAAATTCACAATTTTCAGTCTTAAAGGTAAAGTTCACCCACAATGAATATTACTCCCATAATTTGCTTACGCCCAAGCCATCTTAGATGTATATTACTTTCTTCCCTTCAGACAAAGTCAGAGTTAAAAAAATAAAATAATAAAAATAATAATAATAATAATAATAATAATGGCCAAAATCCACCAGCATTACCAAGCTTGAAGACCCAGGATAAATAAAAAAAAAAAAAAAAAAAAAAAAAAAAAAGAAAATCATGTACACCTAAGATGGCTTGAGGGTATATTATGGGGTATTCATTTTTGGGTGAACTATTCCTTTATTGATGATCAATATAAATGTATTACTCTGAATTGTTAGAATTGTTTTGGTTGAGTTACCTCAATATGCAGAGACATCATTTTATGATCTAAGATACATTTCATCACACTTCTTTCACATGTAACTTGTTTTTAGCCTTTGTTGCACCAAGCTAGACGTTGGCAGTCTAGCAATGTGTTCGTGTGACCACTCACCCAGAGGTGGCTCAGAATATGACTTATCTTTTAGATATGAGGAGGAAGGATAGAGACAGGTTTGAAGAAGAGTTCTGGATTGACCATTAAACAACAAAACGATGCCTGCAGCTTGTAGTCTCTTTCACTGCCTCTCTCTCATTCTTTTCCCACTCCCTCTTGGCAGGCTGCTAACTCTTTAAATGCCTTAGTCAAATAAATAACCTTCGCTGTTTTCTGTAAAATGGGCAAAGACCTTGTTCTCTCTTGGTAAAGTTTGATAAGTTTGGTCTTTGTTTTTGAGAATGTGTGAAATAAGTCTACAAGCATCAGTTCGCGATATTTTATCTGTTTCAATTTAGACTCTGTCCCAGTTTCTCTGTGGGCATCATCTCTCTCTTTGTTTTTGTTTTTGAAAGGGGAAATGTTTTCTTTTGATAAATGATTTCTATTCTGGCTCAATTATCTCACGTGGCCTCTTTTCAAAGGAATCAAGTTGCCTCAGTGAAATATCTTTTCATACATTTAAAACTAGGACAGAGACTTAAATGATTAGTTCACCCCAAAATGAAAGTTCTGGCATTAATTACTCCTCCTCATGTCAGTCCATAGACAGAAATACAACTAAAATGATCACAGATCCAAAAACATTGGTAAAACAGTCCATGTGACATCAGTGGCTCAGCTCGTGACGCTAGGAGAATACTTTTTTGCCACAAAGAAAACTAAACTAACATAACTTAGGCGAGATGAATGGTTGAGTAAGATGAGTTTTTCTAGAGAGTATCATAACCCATGTGCACGCTTTCCTCCAGGCGTGAGCAACCTTTATTTTTAATTTATTTTAAATCCAAAGAAAAATGTGTAAGAAAAAATGCTTCCAAAGCTAAAACTTCTGAACTGAATAGAGTTTGTGATCACCGTTATATTTTATGATTCGTAGTAACAGAACTGGAGTTGGATGAATGATGTTTTGATCACAGTGACGAGAGGAGTTCCAGAAGTTCAGCAGAAGCTTCTCGATGGCCCTACTGGTTTTTTTTAACTGTTTTCCCCCCACAGGTGGCATTGCTCTATTTTTACTTACTTGTGAAGTGTTTAGACCAAAGTGAGAAGAATTCTTACTCATTCTTGAATCATTCTTCACTTCCTTTCTGTATCTTATTTTAGGCCGCTAATGTCTCTATTAGTTCTCATTAAGAATTCACTAGATGTAAATTAGCAGTCTTTTTTCGCGTAATACATCTTTTTATCCTTTTGTTCCATTTCGTTCATGGGTCACTCATCACTGCGTGACTCATGCTGTATGATTATTTAAACGTTTACATGTGTACGCTGCACATTAAGCCCCTGTTCAAAGTTGTTTATTTTCCAGCAAGTATCTCATCAACTTGATATCTGTGCCAATCCGAGTAAAACGATCAATTTCAGCTCGAGAACAAACATGCTTAAACCTGCGCTCAGCTCCTCCTCTGAATTCCGACATGACTCGTTCTTTTCTATTATTCACTTATTAGCTTTCTTTAATAAGGAAACCGCTTGTCTTTTCTGATCACACAGGAAACAGAGGAGTGGGAGGAAGCCTGCAAACTTTGTTTTGTCATTTGAATGCGTGTACCACAAACGCATACGTGTGGGAGCACATAAGCACTCAGCTAAAATGATGTGTGGGATATACATTGAGCAGACCAGAGTTATTAAAAGTGATGATATATTATCATAAAGGTTCCAAATTTGAAATGTCCAATTATAACATTTTTGCATGCTATAGACATTTCTTTACATTTATAAATTTGAAACTAGGTACTTGTCATTAAATATTAAATATAGCTTGTTTTGGGCCTGTAATCTTGTTGCTGTGTATCAGGATGACTTAGAAATATGTATTTAACAACACAAAAGGGATGTGATTTTTGATTGTTTGTTGCTCACCCCGCCACTTTTTAGTTTCTGTTTGGATTATTTATAAGCTCCAGGGCTTGAACTTGCTTTTGGATGCAAATAAAGTGCATTAGCACAGCCGCTAGTTTCACTCTCATGTATGCAGTACAAGCTCTCAGCTCAAGAAAAGTGCAAACAATTACTGAACGCCAATGTAGAACCACAGTCATCTGCCTTATTTTTGCGATTTATTTTTAAACATCATCTGCTTGTTGGCCTGTATGGACTGGTTGGGCAAAGATTGATGTATTAATAAATTAGGTAGTGCTCTAAATGTCAGCCCACAGTTTGTTAATATCTGGCTGTCTTTCTGTGTTTAGAGTACAAATTTGTCGAAGGAAGGTGGCATTAGCCGAGCGTGTGTGACAGACCATAAAACATATAATTTTTAGTAATCTTTTTGAAAGCTGTGACGACAGTCCTGACACTCACACATTTAGTCATTACTCGTTGCAGATACTCTATATTCTTACATAAACATTTACGCTTTCGGCCTGTTTGTGTTCAGAAAAGATTGCTTTTTACTGGAGAGCTCTGGTGACCAGCGGTTAGAAGGCGACATGTTCTGCGTGCTCTTATTTGAGGTGGGAATGGATGTTTTTCAAAAAGCAAATGGCAGCAGAGAGTTTTGAACCTTCGAAATGTCAAACGTCAGATAAACATTTGGACAAAGACATGATTGCACTCGTTCAAAGTGTAGTTGCTGTGGTGTTCATTTTAGCATGTCTTTTATGTAAATCTCAGGGAAACTGCATTGATTCCCTCCTGAAGATACACCGAAATGGGTTGCATTTGTTCAAATGAGCTCATTTACTCTACAAGCGATTACCTAGAGGAGAAAGTCATTTGCTGTGTAGGTGCAAGACAGTCAGTTCAGATGAGTGAACACAAAGCTGACATAAACGAAGAACAAGTGCTGTATACAAGTGTATGTATATTGCGTACAACTTTTTTTTTTAAATTTTAGATGTCATTAACTGCTTTGACAGCACATTTGTAGTTCTTCCAAAGCATTTGTCTTTTTGTTGTGAAGGACACTGATTCGCATGCTGAACCGAACAAACATTCTGGAGGTCAACGGATCACAATTTATTAGGTTTTGGTAAATAATGACCGTATCTTATGCTGTTGCCACTCTATAAACGCAGAAAAGCAGTCACATGTTTTTGCAAAAAAAAATTTGACTGAATTAAACGATTCATTACCTTAAACGATTTTTTTTAGGAAAATGTTTACTGCAAATGTATACTTACTAACTGTATTCTTTGTTTTACCCCTCAAGTGAGGCTTGTCACCCAGGTTGGTTCATTGATTGTCCAGTGTTTTAGTAGCTGTGAATTAAAAGCATTCAGTGGCAGATACAAATTAAGTGTTACAAACTCCATTTGGTGGTACTTTTTTTCCACTCTAGTGACCCAAAAAGAAAGTGAGCGAAAGAGAAGGCCTGGTGCTCACTGGTTGCTCTGAAACGTTGAACATGAAGGGAGTGTCTATTTTAACAAGTCACTCCTGAGGAACTTCAAAGCTGTGGAAGCTTGTGACTGGAATAAAATAGAGGTAAACCAGGCCCTGATGTCAAGAACACTCAATGTCTCCACTGTCTTTACTGCTATGTTTTTCTTCCATTTTTTTTTGCATGTCCCTGCTGTACTTCCTGGTTCCTTTTAACACTATCGTCAACTCCTCTCAAATTTGGAGCTGTACATCCAAAGGAGCTGATGGGAAGTAGGAGAAGAACTCTGAATGTTCACTTCTCACCACTGTTGTTTTAGAGTTTTTGTCTGTTTCACTTCCACTAGCAAGATACCAGTGCGCTCCCGTGTGTTTTTAACAAATAGTAACATCACAATTAATGTTTTCCGGGGAAAAAATGCTAATTAAGTAACGGAGTAAAGAAATATTGGACCGCTATGTGTAAAATTAGTCCAGGCTTTATACTGTTGTATCGTAGTGTTTCCAACAGATCTTTTTAATGACAAACCTGTTTTTCGACTATCGTTGACGCAAAAACAAATGGGACGGTTTGTGCGTAGTTTAATGTGCTGAGATGTGTTTTTGTCTTGGTTGGTTCTCTTTGTGCGCTGTACCTGTGAGTTCAGAAGAATTAAAACAGAGTACACAGGATCCATAAAGACATAATCCCTTCTTCCATCTGGCCCTAAAGGTTTACATTTTCAAACTACATCAAAAACCGGTAACCGGTGTTTGGAATAATTGAAAATAGTCAGCAATTTTGCTCCCTTATGTGTCATCTGAGCATTAAGAAATTGAATGCCTTCATATCAATTAGCAGCGTCTCCAACTACGAATGCAACGAAGCATTAGAGGCAGCAGACAAACAGAAAATTAATTTAACAGCTGGCTGTAACCTGAATGCCAAGTACAGCGTGGTCTCAGTTCCACATCGGTTCTTTTCCTCTGGTGCAGTTGCTGAGATTGTGGCAGATTCTGGGCAGAAGTTCTCTTACTTCCCCCTTCCCTTGTTAGCTTTTTAGTTTCCTGTTAGTGCAACAGTGCCGTGCACCTGCATGATAGATCAGGATGGGAACGACACCGGCGCCAAGACGCTGCAGCTGGACCTTATGGGATCTGTGGTTTGAACTACCAGATTAGCAGTCAAGTATTAAATTGGGAAACAGATTTGACATCCCTCGTGTATTAAAACTGTGGGAATTTGGAAAGAGAACAGTAGCAGAGAGAGTCCATTCAGTAAGACATGAAAAGAAAGGATGGGGTGAGATAGAGACTGAGACAGATACTGTAACTGACTAGTGATTTCTCAACTAAAACAAGTGTTGGTTTCTGTTGAAACAGAATAAAGCATACTGAAACAGATCGAAAAATACCTTTTATTTTACAGCATTTTAAATTCAACGAGGAGCTTTTAAATGTTTTAATGTTTTGCACTAAATTGCTGTATTCCTGGAACTTGTGTTTCTTGTGAAGTCCTGTGCATGTCAAGCAATCAGATTTCGAATTTCTGTTTTATTTAGTATTTCCAGTCTGTTGTGCCACATGGTTAGTGAGTGTGGTGCAGATGGGCAGTGGGTGAAACCTAGGTGATAAAGAGGCCCAGAGTGAAAACCTCAGTGCGTGATGTTGTTCTCATATGTTGTTGAAATAGAATAGGAAGTTCATAGCTCATTGGACTCTTTTACCCTTAAAATGTGCTGTTTTGTTCTTTAAATGCGATATTAAGCCTCATTTGTCTTCACTTTCAGCTGTGATAATGTGTCAGGGCAAACCAGAGCCCTCCAGCCCGTGTTAAAGATACAGATCTTGCCAGTGGTAATTTCTTCTTTGTCTGTTTGTTGTCTGACTGCACTTGGTGACTGAACAGACTGTGACAAATTATAGACTGAAATGATAGTGCTTGACAGTGACATTCATTCTAGAGCAAGGAAAATGCTCTCTCTCTCTCTCTCTGTCTGTCTCTGTCTCTTCTCATCTCTCTCTCTCTCTCTCTCTCTCTAGAGTCAAATCTCTCTCTCTCTGTCTCTCTCTCTCTCTCTGTCTCTCTCTCTCTGTCTCTGTCTCTCTCTCTCTCTCTCTCTCTCTCTCTCTGTCTCTGTCTCTCTCTCTCTCTCTCTCTCTCTCTCTCTCTCTCTCTCTCTCTCTCTCTCTCTCTCTCTCTCTCTCTCTCTCTCTCTCTGTCTCTCTCTCTCTCTCTCTCTCTCTCTGTCTCTCTCTCTCTCTCTCTGTCTCTCTCTCTCTCTCTCTCTCTCTCTCTGTCCTCTCTCTCTCTCTCTCTCTCTCTCTCTCTCTCTCTCTCTCTCTCTCTCTCTCTCTCTCTCTCTCTCTCTCTCTCTCTCTCTCTCTCTCTCTCTCTCTCTCTCTCTCTCTCTCTCTCTCTCTCTCTCTCTCTCTCTCTCTCTCTCTCTCTCTCTCTCTCTCTCTCTCTCTCTCTCTCTCTCTCTCTCTCTCTCTCTCTCTCTCTCTCTCTCTCTGTCTGTCTCTCTGTCTCTCTCTCTCTCTCTCTCTCTCTCTCTGTCTCTGTCTCTCTCTCTCTAGGACTCTCTAGAAAAGTTACCCACTTATGAGAATTTTTATTCCATGTGATAAGAAAGTAGATGTTTTAAAGAATGTTCCAGCTGTCTTTTATATGTATACAGTACAACCAACTAAATAAAAATAAATAAAACTGCCTAAATTGTTACTCTTATTCAGGAGGTATAAATGTTTATAATGCTACAAAATTTCAGTTTCAAGCATATTCTGTTATTTAGAATGCAACATAAAACCCCAAATATAAAATAAGCAGCAATCTGATGAAAAAATAATAAATGTCACCCAAAAATGTTTTTATATACAGGTCAATATATTTTAAATTTTGATCAAATGAATATGGTAAAATAAAATGTCCTCAGATAACGTGATTTTCCAATTTAAGAAATTTTCCTCTTTGCCGAAAATCTTCAGAAATTTCAAAATGTGTTTTTTTGGGGTTTTTTTTTTTTTTTACTTTTTTCAAACAGGTACAAATTCAGACTTTAGAAATTCCGAAGTATTGGTTTTAAAATGTATCGCATAACTCCTATAAACTACTTGTATAGTATAATATCTAGATTTTTCTGTTTAAAGAGCTTGACAACCCTACTCATTCAAACTCACTAAAATGCCCCTATTATGGGTTATGAAAGGTTCATATTTTGGTTTTGGGAGTCCCCAACAACATTTTGACATGCATGCAAGGTCAAAAAACACTTTCATTTTCTTAAAATATTTCTTCTAATATTTTTTGTTACCTTATTTTCTCAACAACTCCCAAAAGATTTGTTCAACGAGTACTTTTTCCAAACCCCTCCTCTGCGTGGGCTTTCAATTAAAGCAATGCCACGAGCTTTTAATGCTCTGAAAAGCAGCATCCATTGGCAGAGAATGAACTTGCATTTTCATTCAGATTAGCGCGAGAAGTTTTCCCAGATCTGCGGGCATGACAAGTGGGTGGGAAATATGCTAATGTTTTATGTTGACATGAAGCAGTTTTGAGATTGGTTTTAATGATTTGAGAGACAATAACTTTATACACGGTACACTTTCAGATGTAAAACTTTGCAGGATGTTTTCATTCACTTAGACCTGTGTTACACACTGCATGAAAGGTCATTTTCAAAAATCCATAATAGGGGCACTTTAAGAGCAAGTAACTGGAGCATCTTTATCTAGAACATCATCTTTCATGTTTCATGGAAAAAAAGGAAGCTCTACGGGTTGTCGACAATATAAGGGTGAGTAAAGCGTGACTCAATTTTCATTCTTGGGTGAACTTTAACTTTAAGGTCACTTCTGACTTCCTGTGTGTCACAGCTGGCCCATGTGGCCTCGCTCTCCCCCTCCCTTCTGCTGCTTTTCTCTCTTGATCCCTTCTTCCTTCAGGTCAAGGCTTTCCCAGAAACCTGACTGCCTGAGCCTTGAAAAAATATCCAGATACAGTCACAACACACACGAATAAAGGGGTCAAACACACATAAACACACAGTTAACTGGCTGCACTGAGAATTAGGCACTACTGCCCAAAATCTGCAACGGGGCCCCTTCCTATTTATTTCTTTATATATAAAAATAGAAATAGTCTCAAATTTCTGAAATTTAGCTGAAATTAGTATCAGCCCCTGAAATTTTTGTATGTAATAACTAACTTATAACCCTAGTTCTGTTCAGTTATGTACTTACTATGTTACTAGTTGCGTGGTTTGTGTTTGTGTGAGTCTCGCAGATGTAGATGGAATCTGAACGCATTACTGCCAAAAAGCATGGAGTATTTCCTCTATTTACTCTCTCTCTTCTAAAGCAGATTTTGGTTGCTATTCAATACACCCTCCACAGTGCACATAGACCTGCATTAACTAAATGGACAAGGACACTGAAGCTCTCATATCATATTCTTTCATCTTTAAATATTTAAATGTTTCTCATTATATTTTTCACAGTTCAAGGTAAAGCGATTTTGTGTTCAGCGGTTGTCCACCAAGGCATTGATACGAGAGCAGGTGTTTAGAGGAGAATGAGATGCCCAAGGTCCTTTTGTTGAAGAGCTTCTTTGATTTCTGAAGCTCTCGGACTGGCACCCCTTTGTTAAAGCAAACTCAAGTGCTCTCGAGTTGTTCATCTCAGTTGAAATCATCTTCCAGCTGCCGCTTTAAGGGACATCTGCTGAAAACGCGAGTGAAAACAAAGCTCCCATAGCGTTTCTTAAGCTGCTACTGGATCGCTTAGAAGATACAGGGTGATATGTCAGCAACCTAAAATATTTGACTGGAACCGCAATAATGTGCCGTTTAATCATTTTAGCTGCTATTTTGGTAGAAACATTAGATTAACAATGCTTCAGTGATTCACACTTTGTTGCCTTTAATCTTAATCTAAAATTAAGGTTCTGGCCTTCAAGAATGCTTCCATGAAATGGGAAACCGGTCATTTCGTAGTTAGCTGGTAATTTGCTAAATATATGCACTACATTTTATTGTATTTTTATTTTTTTCATCTAATTTTCTATACATTTTTTTAATTGTTAAATGAAATGTTATTAATAAAATAGTTATTATTAAATCATCAAACTTACACAATTCAACAGCAATTTATTAAAAGATTAACTTAATAAATTAATTTAATTAATACATTTTTGTCTTTTTCTTACTAAATTGATTTAGTAAAAAAAAAAATATTTACTAATATTTAAATATAATTATCTAGCCCCAGATGCATTTTCTAGTGATACTGACAGGGATTTTCCGGCAGTCATGATTCACTGTATCTGAAGCATGTGTGTTAACTGATGGTCATGGTACTTGTTTAATAATAATAATAATAATAATATCATCATTTGAAATCATGTGCTTAGCCCTGCCCTAGTCAGTCATTAGCGCTATATTTAGTGGTAATGGATTGATTTTTAACCACTCAACCTCAATATTGAATGCTTTCAAAAATTGGATTTTGGATCCATAATCATGTTGCATAACCGGATTATGAATTTACACAATGCGGCTGTACGAGCTTAGCACCGTGGTTAAGTAACAGGGATATAATGTTGAATTGTAAGCACCAAATGTCCCGTTTACCCAGACCCCATGTGTTAAGAAGGATTTTTTTTCTTTCTTAGTTCAAAATCTATTTTGACAGGTGAATGTGAGAGAGAAGAGCTTTCTGCACTCACGGCACGTTTCTCTTTCAACACCACACAAGGAATGGAAAGATCTAGGAGGAAACCTGCATGTTTATTAAAGAGGAGATTTTATCCCATGCCGGCCATCAGGCAGTCACCGTAATTGTATCAGCAAGTGTTGACACATGTGACAGCTTTATCTGTGAGTTGACAAGTTTCCCTGCTCCACTGGGGACGAGAGCGAGTGGAACGTGGGGATCTGGCAGCGGTTTTGAACGATGGCCGCTGCGTTTGTTAGCTCTTAAACTTTTGAAGCAGCAGTTTATAGGCATACCAAGGCTCGCTGCTTTTTGTAAGCTGTCATTTCCTTTCTGAATCTACGAGTTGTTAAAAAGCCCAGTGATTTGTGGCGATACGGGCAGCCTACCGTTTAAACGCACTTGCTTTTTGGCTATTTGCGCTTGCGGTATGAATAATGTAGCCTGCTGTCACTGATCAAGCGTGCAGGGGGGCTGTTTAACGATGAAGTGGTCTGTGTTTGTGTACAGTATCATGAAGTGTTTGCTGTCTCCTGCTGACTGGCACTTGCATTTGTGTGTGGCAGCTGTCAGTGCGATTGGATGGCAACATACTGAGTTTCCCCGGAGCAGGAAACAGCACTGTCACAGCACCATCATGAAGCCTCTTTCACTGACACACACACACACACACACACACACAGGAGGTTTCATGAGAGCATGTTTTAAAGACTACATGTGACCACAGATTTCTGTCTTGTGTTTATGAGTTTCATTGAAAGAGGAAGTTTGGTTCAACAGGCTTATAGTGAAGTCATGGACCATGACTTGGCATGATTTTCCACTTAATAATCAGCAGAGGAAGTTCATGCATATTCAAGACAGCATTCTGATTGTTGCCAAATTATTACATAATTATTAATATGCAGTGTTTCTATTCAAGCAGCTTCAGCAAACGATGGTTAGAAAGCCTCTGAGCTGACCAGTGAATACGGTATGCTATTTAAATACAGTCTCTGAACATTTAAGAATACAAATCTTTGAGAAACGCTTTAGCATACAGCAGTGCATACAAAAATACAAATTGAATATTTTTTATGCTCTCGTTGGTAATTTAAATTTAAATAAACTGTCATGTAAACTAACACTAAAATTAAACTAAAATTTAGGTTATTTAACACTTGAAGAAAACTTTATTACTACATTTTATAAAGTCCTTATGTGGGGCTGAACAACAACAGATACAGACTAGGCCACAAAAAATATCTAAAAAAAATATAATTTTGATGTAAGTGTATAATTGACCCAAAAGGAGAGTTTACCTTGTGCATGCTTGATTCTCAAGAACCAGTGAAGGTTTCTTCTTGCAATATCAAGCATGCATGTTTGAAATTGATGAATCTTTTTATGTGCTTTTCAAAGCTTGAATGTATTAATCGTGTAGACCTTCTATGGATTGCCAAAAAAAGAAATAGAAATATCTTCTCAAGAGTGAGTACATGATGACAGGATTTTAATGTTTTTAAGCTGTCTCATGTTTTCTCTTTTACTTGTAGCCATGTTGTGGGGATATTATCCTCTTTTTTTTTTTTCTTTGTCCAGCCCGCTTATGTGGTTTGCTCAGTAAGTTCAAATGGGTTTGTTTAATTAATTCATTATTATTCTGACACACAATTATTCACTTTCTTCTTTCTTTCAATATGTCTCTCCTTCAGAGTGTCTGCTGAATAATTTACTGTGTTTAAGATGGGGAGGTGAAAAGGGAGGCTTTAAAAGCTGTTTGAGGGCCAAGGCTGCTGTTAGTGGGGGGTGTGTAAATGTAGCCCGTGTGTGTGTGTGTGTGTGTGTGAGAGAGAGACAGAGAGAGAGATACTCTCACATCTTGAGCTGTTAGTTCAGAAACCAGCTTTACCTCCAGGCTAGCTGGGCTCTTGATCCGTTCTGTTTTTCCTTTGGTTGCTGCTCAGCGTCTAGAGATGCCTGTCCAAGCAAAGCAGCAGGCTGTCTACATGGATTTTCAGGAGTCCAGGATCTATTTTAGCCCATTAAAATTTTATTCAGCTTGACTCCTCATAATCTGCTCTCTTATGGCACGTACAGACTTTTTGTACTCCGTGTTTTCGGAAAGACAAGGATTCTAAATTCTTCTTTTATTCATGTTACAGAGGGACTCCATGAAAGATGTCAGAGGAGGCGATTGTTATTGCCAAGTGGGACTATACGGCACAACAAGACCAGGAACTTGACATAAGGAAAATGAGCGCTTGTGGCTCCTGGATGATTCAAAAACATGGTGGAGAGTACTGAAATTCATCCAACAGAACGGGCTACGCCCCTTCCAATTACGTCGAGCGCAAGAACAGTCTAAAGAAAGGCTCTCTGGTGAAAAATCTCAAAGACACACTTGGTAAGAGACTTGTATTTTTTGATTTGTTTTAAGTAAGGGTTATCCAAAGGTTATCCAGTAATGTCAGGGTGATTTTGTAATACCCTTTTGTAACGATGACGAACAAAAATGTCCACGGATTTTTAAGAATAGTTTTAATTTAAACACAAAGGTAATATATTTTTCTCAGGTTAAATAAATGTGCATCTCAAGCATTTATTTTCCAAAAGCACACTGCTATTCAAAAGTATGAAATTAATATATTTTAGTAAGGATACATTAGCCTTCATAAAAGCAAAAAAACAAAACAAAACCTTCATCGTCGAGGGCGTGTAAGCAGAGGAAGCGCTAATTTAAAGGCTTTGGTTGAAAAACCCAATTAGTTTCCAGCCGTTAATCACACAGCGGAGAGAGCTGAACCGATCGATCGGCTGTGTCTCGGAGCATATTAAATGTGTGTATGTTGGTCAGCCTCGGCTCTCCTGGCTGAAATAAGAAAAATGTGTCCCAGGGTTTTCAGTGCTGACCACAATACAGTTATGACCGTTTTTGACCTTTGTTGATGGGTCTGTGCTTTGCCACAGAGCTGTTATGGTATGGTGTTATCTGCAGAATCATGCCTCGGTTTTTATAGTGGCATGATTGGTTATTGTTGTTGTTGTTATTCAGTTAAGCTCTAACCACCTGGCATGAACAAGCTAAAGGCAGCTGATATGCAGATGGTAGGAAATGAGCCGTGCTAATGGCAGTTGCGTCTTTTCCTTCAGCGTCCTTTTTAATCTTCCAATCAACTTCATGGTTTAAACAAGCATATTTCATAAGTTCATTTAATTTGTGTTTAAAGGCTCATGTAAACTAATTGTCAGATGTTTGGGATTATTACGATTTTTAAATATTTTCAGTGTTTTATTTTTACTCTAAAATGCAGTAACATTTGGCATTTGACAGCCATCAAGACACCTACACAAAGACAGAGATGTTTGTGGAATGCAAAATCATCGCTTTCTGAGACTATAAGAGCAATTAGGAGAGCCCTCCGCTCCATTTTGCTTTTCTGCTGACAGCTATTTACAAGATGTCCACACACAAACAGAATCATACTGCACCACCCCTTCAGGCTAAATGGCCTTCAACTCTCTGCCCCTTTGACCTTAACCTCTCTAGAACGGCCTTTCTCTCCTCCTCACTTTCCTTACGAAGCACGTTTCATGCTACGCTTAATTATTGACACATGGATCCCTGCATGGAGTCGAAGACAGGAAATGGCAGGAAGGAGTGCGAGAACCTCAGCAGTGAGACTACAGGCTGAGTTACTCTTTCTTGTACACTAAAGATCATTGTTAAATAGCTGTTTTGATGGCTTTTGGTTCATCTTTTTTTTTTTAGCTTTTTGTCACATCTCTGTCAATTAAAAAAAAATGCCTGAGTAATTAAATAAAACTATAAGGGTTTAGACTTTTTTTTTTTTTACATTTTGTCACTCTCCTTTCACAACCCAAAAAAATACACTTTACACTCTGCCACCTTTGAAAGTCTTTTTTTACTTGGCACTGAAACGGAGTCAAAAGCTGTCACGGCCGTACAGGCAGCCTCAATGCTTGGCCTTGGGTGTCATGTTTTAAAAGCACATCCTCTCCCCCGGTCTATTGGCCTATCGATCCTGGGTGGACAGAGTGAGGACAGCTCTCTCACTCGCTCTTTGTTCTTTCAGCGTGCTTTGATAAATGTACTCATCTGCCGTGTGTGAGGTCAGACTCAGGTGTGTTTATAGGCTACATAAATGAGGTGTGCGTGCTCATTTCTCGATTGCTCATTTTCTCTCGTATACGTGCATCGCGCGCACTGATGAGGTGGCTTATTGGTGTTTTTCACCTGCTGGCCTCATAATCTCATCTCACGCTCGTGTTTGAGGTCATTCAGTCAATGCCGCTCATGAATATAGCTCCTGTCTTCATCCCCGCACCCAATTTGCAGTTGTCAAGGTTACTCCCCTCTGCTCATCCATTGTGACAAGGTTACCCTTTCTCTGGCAGCCTTCATCTGTCACGCTCTGTATTTTTGCATTTTTTTCCTCTGTGTTTTTTTTTTTCTTCTTATCGGTGTGTAAAGATTGCATTTACTCTAATTGGGAAAACTTTGTGAGCTCTGTAGAGAAGGGAAATTAAAGACAACATTATTCACCACCATGTTATTCCAAAGCTGTATGAATTAAAGAAAAATCGAAGAATGACTGTGCAGCCCTTTCCAATGCAATTATAGTGAAAGGTTACAGCGTATTCTAAGGATGTATGATAGTTTTATGGAAGGAACAGAGAGTTCAGTGAAATCATTATTCATAAGTCGTAGTTTTGTTTTGTGTTAAATATGGTACATCGAGATATGTTGCAGGAAATTTGACGTCAATGATAACCAGTCAGAATATACATGATAACCAATGACATTTGATTTGATTTTATTGTTGTCAAACCTGGAGTGATTTACATATTTGAAGTTTAGGTTAGATCTGTAGTTCTTCACCGGTGTCCGGTTATATTTTTTTTTAATATATATACAGCGGTGGCCAAAACTATTACAACACTAGTATTTTCACCTATTTAAAAAAAAATGGTCAGTTATTTCTATATTTTGTTGTAATATGCCAGTAGGAAATATCAGTTTACATTTCAAAACATTCATTTTTCCATTAATTTTAATAATCCAGTGAGATTCTTGCTTGCACAAAAGAGTCTGACGACAGCCAGTTCTCCACACAAACCTACCCAGCAGGCATATGATGTTGATATTTGGTTATATTTTGGTTGCAACATCAGGTGACCAAAATTCAACATCTAATATCAATGTCAGCTGATGTTGATATTCCTTGTTTTTAGGTCGTGTTACCAAATCCAACATTATGTCAACGTCAAATACTGACGTCAACCTGTTTTTCATTTTCAACCGAAATCTGTCTGTCCGACGTCATGTCCGACGTCAGTCTGATGTTATATAGACGTCCGGTGCCTGGTGGGTACATGGAAAGCTACAGTACTGTTAAAAGTTTTAGGCACCTAACAGAAAGCTGTAAAATGAGGATGTCGTCAAAATAGTGCCGTAAATATATTTCATTTATTAACTAAATTAATTCAACATTTGGTGTCTTTGCATTAAAGCAGCTTTTGCCTAGGAGCCATAGTTTTTGCACCGTTAGGTCTCTTGGCATTCCTACTGACACACTACAGGAAAAGATAGAAATAACTGACTTAAAAACCATTTTTAGCTGGTGAAAGACCCCTGAAGAACATTCAAGTTATAGTGAAAAACCTTACATTACAGCATATGAAGCAGAGGAGCCTGCTCTATTAGCCTACATTACTGTAGCTGCTGTTGTTGGAGACCGTGTGTGGCATTGGAGTCAAAATCTGGTTTTGGTTTTAATTTTAGTATGTTTGAAACAGCTGTTTTCTTGCACATTCTTGGTAAAATGTGATGTCTTTTGTCATAAATAACATCACAGTTTCAAGTATTGTGAAAACAGCCTGAGGTGGAGGTTAATTTTCCCACCCGTGTTCTCTTCTGTCGCAAGAAAGGTTTGTTCTTGTCTACACTCCTGTTAGGACGTGCGTGATTGGTGGCTTGCCTCTCTTCCCCTAAACGCACCCTTTAACATTATGCATGGCACAGTACACATAACACTTGGCACTAATGTTTGCAGAAAGTTCTCGAAAAATCGATTAGTTGTGCTGATCAAAACCATCTTGTGTGACAAGTGTTACAGTTTTCTGGTGTGGCATGATTGTGAATAATTCAACTGTTTATGTGATGTGAGTTGACCAGACTGCTGTTCTTTCAAGTTTTAATGTGTAGTAGCCAATGAAATCACAGACGGGCATATTAATGAAAGGCTTTTGATCATTGTTTGGCCTGTAAACAGCAGTGAAATGACTCAGTCTCCCCAACCAACCCTAAACAGACTAATGTTTGTTACCAGGAGTGTTATGATGATGACACTTCGTCTAACTGAAACGCCTTTCCTAATTTTTAACTTTGAGCTTGACAGAGTATGTATTTGAGAGTATGGTTTGGCATAAATCACAGATGTTCCACACTTCACGTTTTAGTGCAACCCCAACATGCAGATGTTAAGAGTTGCATCCTGCTGTCCTGAGAAAGTGTTTTTGTGGAAAACTTTGACCTAATAGCCTCAAAATTGCTGTCTGTAGAGGATTCTGGCTTTCTTTTTTTTTTTCATTTTTGGGCCAGTATTTTCTCATGTCATTGTATGCTAATAGAGAACTATTACATTATCTCATGGGGTTTTTTAGTAGTGTATTGCAAGTGGCTTACACCACATGACTGTTTCCCAAGAAATAACATTGAAGAAGTATTTCATGAAATGATAATTCACCCTGTTTTGTAAGTATCTTTTTTGAATGAATGTCATAATCTTCCAATGAAATGAGTGTTTTGACTTTCATAAGGAGACAATGACTTTCTGATGATGTATGCCAGACTGCTCCAATCAAATGAGTCATAAACCATTTCTTACCAAATTCAGCTGATCAGTCTCGAATCAAGTTTTCACCGTACATTGTTCTTTTTTGATAGTCCATTTCAATTGGTTTTGCACCACAATAAGATCTTTTGCTCCTGTTTTAATGTGACATTATGGTTTTCATAGCTGGTACAACTTAAATTGATTTACCCAAGGAACCATTTGCCAAACAACTAATTTGATACTGTGTGTGAGCGTGTGTGTGGGCACATTCTCGATAATAGAAGTATGGAAGTCTTCATCAGCAAAAGCAGAGATGGTCTGGTAATAGGGAAAACCAGACTGACCCTACATGCTTTAATGTGCGGTGTCGAGATAAGAGATCATTCACATAGTGCCCTCTCCTGGGTAATGTGATTTATATAGTGTCTTTACTAATCACCGAGACACTCATGCTTTAACTCTGAGCAGCAAAGTATCAGCAACTTTTAAAAAAGACAGTGTATATAAGATAAAGTTAAGGTACACTAAAGATTTTAGGTACAATACAGGTGTCTTGCTATTTTTGCCATTCTGATTGCTCAAACTAAGTCATGTAGTTCAGAAATGCAAAGATTTTCTTAAATAACAAAAGATACACGTTGCAGTTAAGCTGTACTGACTTGTATTGTTATTTTTGTCATCTTTTCTGCCATATTCACCATTGTGGTACCTTCAGCCATGGCATATAGTTGGCAAGAGTAAAAAAACAAAAACAAAAAAAAGGAAAAGAAATGCAGCAATTTTCATATGATTGATGAAATAAAAAGTAAATAATTAAATGACATCAAATTGGAGTTTGCCATTGTGATGGCTCAGACTGTGACATGTAGTTGGAAAGAGTCATGCAAAGAAATACACAAAGAAAATATAATGATCTTCTAGATTAGATTTTTTTATGTATTCACATAAAACTTTGAGATTTGGCTTAGCTTTTACTGCTGTCATATGTTTTACGTGTGCCATTGTGACAGCTCAGATGGAAGGAATTATGCAAAGAATATACAGTGTTAAGGTTTCCCAGAAAAAAAAAAATAATGGTGCACTTTAAAATAAATTTATAGCTTTGATTTTATAACCATGTTGGATCAAACTGTGGCATGTAGTTGGAATGAGTGATGTAAAGAAAGAGAAGAAAGTGTTGTGAGAAAAATGTAGTGAACTGCACTTTAAAACAATAGTTTTCTGATGTGTTCATATACCAAACATTGAGGTTTTTTGTCACATGACATTTCTTACCTTTTTGCCATTGTGATGGCGCTAACCAAGTCAAACTTCTCATGCAAGGAATGAAACGAAAGAATGTTAAGAAAGTTGTTACAGTATAAAAAAAAAAAAAAACATATGGTTTCACAGTATTGTCAGTACTGTTGTTTAAAGACCTTTCTTGAAAAAATGAAAATATGGCATATTTTATTCACCCCCAAGCCATCCAGGTGTATGTTTGCAGTGCTCGTGGATAGGGTAGCCCTTATTTTTAGGCTCCGTAAAATAAATATATTCATCGTGAAATGAACACCCAGAATGTGTTCTCTACAGCAGATTGATGGTGTCTGTCGACCACTGTAGTAGCAGCATCTCTGAACAGACCCAAGAAAGCAGACCCTGTCCTGATATCTGACATTTGGACAGGGTCAGCCAGAGATGTCTCTGCCACCAACAGAGTTGTCATAGACCTCCCAATAGAGTGGTCTCCTTGTCGGCATGGAGAGACAAATAGGCCTCGTCCTCTGTGGCAGCTGGACCAGCACTGAGGGGAAAGCTGCTGAAGACTCCACCAGCTAAAGAGAGCCTTGCAAGACTGGAACGTAGCAAGTGGTGGCGCTGAAGCAAATAAAGAGCACGGTCACTCTGGGATGTTCCCAAAGCATTTATGACGCAGCTCAAGTTCCTGAAGAGGAACAAAGAAGAACATGTGATTGTTTTAAAAACATATCCTTTTATAGATTAGAACAAGTCAGTAGTTTTGCTGCATTCATGTATAGTATAGTTTTAAGTTATAAACGGTTATGTTGGTTGTCCTAGTTAAACACGTGATCCAAAGTGACAGCAGTACTGCTGCTCAAGTCCATCACAGTCATGAATGTATTTATATGTGACTGTGACCTGGGGGACATCTAAAACAGCAAAGTCTTTTACGTGATTTGATTCAACAAAAGTTATTCAATCAACTGCAGCTTTCATACCTCAGTAAAACATGGAGCATCTGAGTACTAGTAAGCCACAAGTCTACAATAGAAATATTTAAATGCCTGGACATAGACCTTTCTTTATTTATATAAAAAAAAGCTATAATCATAGTTTTGTAATAAAACAAAATGAATTAGCTTGTGAATCAGGACGTGAACTGTCAGCTTGTGTCTCAAACAATTTAGCACTATTTGTTGTCATACGTTTTAAACGTAAGGGCTAGTTGAATGTGTTTCACGGGAAATGAAAACGCACATTTTTAGGTTTTTTTTTCTTTTCTTTTTTTTTTTTTTGTAAATGATTTTAGATCACATCATCAACGGTTTCTGTCAAATCTGTTATAACCAGAATCAAGTCAGATCTTGAGTCATGAGTTCACTCAACCAAGATTATTTATTTTTTTTCTACAGAAACGTTGGTTTTGCAATGAGTGCAACCTACACTAGAGGATTTTGAGCAATGCAGGGTAAAGTTACAAAGAAACAAAACCAACAAAAAAAAATAAAACCACACACAGCACTCCACTGCCATTTCAAATATTTAGAATAACAGAGTTAACTTAATAAAATTTTCTAAAACCTCTACAAACACATTTATGTGCATTTGTGCACTTACATACAGGTGTCCTAGTGTGCCTAGGTTAATTTCATGCTCCCATTAATTGTACAATGATGTTTAATTTATAATTATAAAATAATTATTTTGGGAATGTTTCATTTGAAAGAAAAGGCTTGTGTTTTCCTCCTTTTACAAAGTCCATTAAAGTTTTATATTCGGTCTTGTTTGTTGCCACAAGCAAACGATATACACAGCAGTGTGTGTGAATAGTGTGCCCTTCAGTTCATGTGTCATGTTCAAACTGATGACAGATATGTTTATCAAGTTCAGTGCTTGAAGCAGGAAAAAATGCCAGTCGTCTCTTGTGCACTGCCTGGGATATGCAAATTTATATTTGAATTTTTGACAGTGGAAAAAAAAATGCTTGGAAATATTGCTGGAACAACAAATGTATTTACTAAAGGAATCATTTGCTAAACAACTGTGTGTGTGTGTGTGTGTGTGTGTCTGTGTGTGAGAGAATGTACACTGAGGTATTAAAGCTGCAGTTGATTAATTAAAGACGTTTGTTGTATCAGATCATGTAATAAGACTTTGCTGTTTTAGGTGTCCCTCCTCTTTGATATTTACTATGGATAGTAACTATGGATACAGGTCACAGTCACATATGAATACATTCTAATACTTTTATATATTCAGATGCACATGCTTTAACTCCTGCTCTAAGTATTGCCAGCGCGTAAGAAATGATGGTATGCTAAAGATTAAGATATAGAAGTGCGTAGCAGCCAGCATTGAGTACTCCGTACCTGAATGTATCAAGCAATAGATTCAGTCATATGCCTCATATCTTTAACCCATGTTTTTTGATGGAATATTTAATTTGCCCTTTACAAGCTGCTACTGACTCTCAGGCATTCAGCAGGACACCCACGCAATTGACAATTCTCACTGACGTGATGTCTGTCTGTGAGAGATTTTGTTTATTATGCATGGTTAAGCAGTAACAGACAAAGAAGAGTACACCATTTTTGTGGGTCTGTAATTTAATAAAAAAGTTGTTTAGTATTTAACTCCATTCTGTACATTAGCAATGCGCAACACCAGACACAGTTCCCTCTTATTTAAATGGAAACATGTTTGAATGCACACAATCATCCTCTGCATTCCTGTCTCGAAAGATACACACATAGTATATCATGCTGATTTTCACTCGTAAAACTAGGGCACCTCTACTCCCTCTCCTCAGTTGAGCGGACACATGAACACCTGCACTCTCTTTTTTTATTCTTTCATGATATAGTGAGGAAGTTATTGTTATTTAGTATGCTCTGCAGGTGTGTATTGAGGGTCGCTAAGGGGGTGGAGGTAGAGAAGAGAGCGTGTGTGTGTGTGTGTGGTGTTTACTGAGTGAGAAAGGCAGTGGTGAGATGGGTGTGTGCGATGGGTGTGTGGATCTTCTGCTGCAGGAAGGAAACTGCTGGGTATAGTGTGTGTGTGATTGTGTGTTAATGTGTGTGAACATGTAGATGTTGTTATTATGCTATAATATATTTTAGGTGGGTCATTATGCTGATTGTCGCGGGTTGCAGTATTGAAAATGCCCAGATAAGCAATTAGATCTGTGCAGCATTGGTGCTAGCATTGTAAAAATGCGCTGTAAACTTATAAATACAATGTTTTGTGATGTAGTCATTTATGCAGCAACGTAACATTTTGGACTACTCGCCTATTGAAAAACACACACACACACACACACACACACACACATATATATATATATATATATATATATATATATATATATATATATATATATATATATATATATATATATATATATATATATATATATATATATATATATATATATATATATATATATCACATGACTGTCATGTTAACTCGCTATTAATCGTAATTAAATTTCACATTTTTATCTGTTCATCATGTTTTATCTGTGTATCTTAAATTAATTTTAATACTCTAATTGACATGGACATAGACATATGGATGCTTTATGCAATATTTGTGTATTATTATTATTATTATTAACACAGAGCATGAAGACTGGACATGTTTCAAAGGTCATAGATGTTTTTCAAAGAACTAATATGTATATATATCTTGGAAGATTTGAGAAAAAGGACAAAAGTTTTTTAGGGCTGTCAAGGCTTGTGAAATTTAGGCAAAATTAAAATGTCTTTAATGATCTTTACATGCATATTTAACATTTTTCATATGACCTTTTTATTTTTGAAGACAGAAATAATGAGATTAATTTAAAAAAATCTCTTTTTTTAAAAAAACAATATTGTTTTCTTTTGAATACAATAAAATCTTACTGACTTTGTGTGAATATATAATATTTTGATGGTTGGCAACAACAGTAGATGTAATGGAAAATGTGAGAAAGAAAGAAAGAAAGGGCAAATAGAGGACACAAGAGGAAATGTGGTGGGCCTCAGTAATGATATCACATGTCTTCTTTCAGCAGCAAATGATTAGTATTGATGAATTTACAGCGTTAATCAATATCCCTGCCCTTTCTCTTCAACTTCTAATTAGCAGAGCTCAGAGGCTTGAGTTTTACATAATGACCATGTCTGATGTCTAATAGCCTCCCTTTCTCTTTCTCAGGCCTGGGAAAAACGAAACGTAAAACGAGCACACGAGAAGCCTCTCCAACACCAAGCACAGACGAGTACTCGTCTAACGGGGGTGGAGCAGAACGAATATATGACCTGAACACTCCGGCGGTGGTGAAGTTTGCCTACAATGCGGAGCGGGAGGATGAGCTCAGCCTGGTGAAGGGATCCCAGCTGATGGTGATGGAGAAATGCAGTGACGGCTGGTGGAGGGGCAGCTATAACGGTCAGGTGGGCTGGTTCCCTTCCAACTACGTCCAGGAGGAAGAGCTGGAGGACTCCTCAGCCGACCTTCCCGACGTCTTCTCCTCGAGGCCGAGCCTCAGTAACGGTCAGGGCCCCAGAGTCCTTCACACCGTTCAGGACGCTCTACCCTTCAGCTCCGTGGACGGATGAGGAGCTGAACTTCGAGAAGGGCGAGACCATGGAGGTGCTGGAGAAGCCGGAGAAGCGACCCAGAGTGGTGGAGGTGTAAGAACTGCCGCGGGCAGGTGGGTCTGGTGCCAAAGAACTATGTGGTTGTGCTCAACGATGGCCCATTAGCCCCGGGCCCCCGTTCCCAGCAGGACGGCCACACGGGACCCTCCCACACGGGAAATTCGCCGGAAAGGATTGGTACTATGGCAACGTGACACGGCATCAGGCTGAGTGCGCGCTGAACGAGAGGGGTGGAGGAGACTTCCTTGTGCGAGACAGCGAGTCCTCTGTGAGTCAAGCGTTGATCTGGATCTAATCGAAATGCAGTAACCAGATAACCAGCTTTCAATAGTTGCAGTGATGTGTCCGTGGTGTCATTAGCTGGGCTGTTATTGGTTAAAAAAAAAATAACGGTTCATTTCTCTGAAAAATTAGAACAGAAATGTTTAAATTGAAGGGCTATAATGACAAACTGGAAAAAGGATATATAAAAATTAAATGAAATAATTGAAACTAAAGTAAAGTAAAAATCTAATAAAATGGCGAAAAGCACATAATGGAATTATTTATAAAGCAGAAAGTATAAAAATAAACTAATTCAGAATATTCTTAAATAAAGCAATTAAAAAATCCTATAAAAATATAAAGTATGAAAAGTATAAAAAAAACGAATCGAAAAGAAAGGCAATAGTATATAAATAATATTAAAATATTTGATATAATTGCAAGTGTAAGTTATAGTTTGAGGCGCTACGATAGTGGCTTTTACCAGTGTTTGTCACCATGTGCCAGAAACGATTGATCTGCTCCAGGACAGGTTATGCTCCGGGTTAGAGATCTTAAACTGAAATTAGACCAATCATTTGCAAGCAATGTGACATCTCTAATACAATAAAGTTATTCCACTGGTTTCTGTTCTGGATTAAAGGTCACTTCACAAGTTGCTAGAGTTTTGCAGACAATATTTTAAATTTTAATTTTAAAATTGTTTTATTCACATGTTATTTATTAGACATGTGGACAACTTTGTGCCTAACAAAAGTAATGATATTTATAAATTATGGATGGAATTTAATAATAACAGTGAAGTGTGTGTATATATATATGTATATATATATATATACACACATACACACTTCATATGTGGGATATTTTTTTGATTGGGTGCAACCAGCTTAATTCAGAGTTCAGCTGTGTTAAATAAGGATGACACCAAAAATGTGTAATACTGTGGAGCTGCCAGGAATCTAGGCTTGTGGCGCCACCTGTAGGCTGAAGTTCACTAAACAAACACTCTTATGTCTTTCTCTCTCCTTCTCTCCAGCCGAGTGATTTCTCAGTGTCTCTGAAAGCAGTCGGGAAGAACAAACACTTCAAAGTGCAGCTGTCGAATGGAGTTTACTGTATCGGACAACGCCGCTTCAATGCTATGGACGAACTGTTAGAGCACTACAAAAAAGCTCCCATCTTCACTAGTGAACATGGAGAGAAGCTTTACCTTATCAAACCCCTCCAGTGACCTTCCACACACAAATGAGCCTTACGACCAGACCAGATCTGACCTCAAACTGAGCCGAGTGATCTGCAACTCCTACTTACTGCTCATTTCTCACCAGCAAACCGGGACCTACTGAATGACCAACCCACAGGAAAATCGCAGGATGACGTTTCCGCCGCAGTGTCCTTTCTGTTCCCGTTGTCTCCACGTTGCTCAAGCTCTTCTCTTCTCCCGGAGTGGTTCACCTGAACGAACATCGCCTTTTCCCAAGTGATAATTGAAGCGCTTGCCCATGGCCTCGACCGACCGACAGCTCATTTTCTGTTCACAGTTAGCCGACATTGAGATACAAGAAAGCCTACAGGTGCGGCCTTTGTGGTCACAGGGCACGCGCACAAATCCAGACGAAGTGGAATGACACGAAACTGTATATACAGTGCACAGGAGTTGCCAAAGAGAGAGTCTGCTGGACGAACTGAGAAATGCCAACAGGAGGAGAGTCTTACGAGATGAATGTTTTGTAGATGCTTAACCAAATGTGCCACCTTCACATTCAAGCACTGCTCATTTAATATATAAATCTATATAAATATAAGAGAACTATATCCACCTCATTCAGATTCACACGTCTGTATCTGCATTCAAGTGTTGGCATAGACCTCCATGTTACAGCAAAACACTGTTAGAGTTACTTTTCTAAAGGGCGCCGTTCGAAAAAGAGCGGTTTGGTCTCTTTACAAATGAGTCCGTTCGGCTTTTAGCTCAAGAGCTTTTATAAAAAGTACGGTACAAATGAATGTTACTGAACATTATTATTTAAAACCATGTTTATTTAACGCGAGGGGGGAAAAAAGCAGCGGAGAAGGACGATGTAGTGAGATCCACATTCTACCATAGCTGTGCAAAACGTTTCAATACTTTTGTTTGATTAAACATTTTGCAAGAGTAGTGGGAAAGCTGTGTGCTTTTTATTGCCTCGTGGATATATTTTAAACGTTTTGGTAAGTTTTTGAAATCTCTTTTGAGCTCACCAAGGATGCATTTATTTGATTAAAATATACAGTAAAAAAAAAACATGTAGTAGTGTAAAATATTGTCACTCTTTAAAATAATTCTTGTTAAATCTACATTACTCCAGTCTTCGGGGTTACATGGCCTTTTAGAAATAAACCTAATGTGTTGATTTTTGGTACAGAATAAGAAATAATGTTTATGTTGCGATTATTATCTTAAGTGCTAAAGATTTTAGCATGAATATATTTTGTTAGTTTTCCAAGAATTCCTTGATGAATATAAAGTTGCACTCCATGAACATTTTCTATTAAAAATGAGAAAATATGCATTACGGAACAATATACATTGCAAAGAGTCATCTCAGAAATAGATGTATTTGACTATTTTCAGTGGGAAAATGTCACAGTAGATGTGTTTTTAATTTGGCTTCATAACACAAAAAAAGTCAGTCAAAGCATTGTGGGATATTCTAGTCAATGATCAATATGCTCTGATATATACTGTACATTTTTTTCCAAATGTTTTAGGCCATCTGTACACACGCATACCTCTATACATACTGAAAATGACTTGAATATTGTGCCCTTACAGCGAGTGTATCCTTCTAAAAGTCTTTGTGCTTGCATGCACTGCTCACGAGAGGGCGCTGAAGTTTTAATACTTTCTCGGTATTAAACCTTGTGTTGTAATCTATTAAGAACCCAGGGACAGTCTCTCAGTCTCTCAGCCAAGCCAGGGGCATCTGATATGACATTTCATTAATAACATTAAAAGCCCATATTATTTAGTTATTTTTTAACGACCTTTTATGCCGCGCTAAGTGACCGAAAACATCCTGCAAAGCGTTAAATCTGAAAGTGCATCATGGAGCGTTAAAAGCTATGGGGGTTGGACAAAGCTGTTTAAAAATAGGGTAAAAATAAATGCACATTATAAGAAAATAAAGTGTTTTTGACTTTGCACACGTCAAGCTGTGGTTTGGGACTCCTAAAACCAAAATATAAACCTCTCATAACCCTTATAATCTAAGCATTATTAGATTATAATCTAGTATCATTTGCCATGTCCTGCATTTGTATTGCCTCTCTGAAACATTTTGAACCATTCGAACGTTTTATTAAATTTTTGGCTGTTATAATTCATTTTTATAATGAATTGTATAATGAATTGTAATTGAAATTATAATGAATTATATAATCCAACCCCTATTCAGCATATTTATCTGTATGATGCAACAACGTTGTCTTTAAACACAACTAAACCATCAGAAACTAGAATACTCATGAGCTGTTAAGCATACTTACAGTTAGCCAATGCATGTGCTGAAGTTGAGTTTCAAATATGACAAATTAATACTAAACCTTCAGCTTTAGTGAATAGCTTTATTACTTTAGAAAGTCTCAGGCTAGTTCCTAGAGATGGTAGCCTTATTCCTTAACCTTGTGTGTTGAAGAAAAGCAAAATTATCATAAAATGTTTGATCACAGCAAACTGAGGACAAACCTGCAAAGTACCGTCAAAGACTTGACCTGATGAACGGAGTAAAAACATTTAAATGTACAGTATATAAGAAGAATGCATATGAGCATGGCCTTCATGTTTAGACGTCTTGCCGAATGCCACTCTTGACCAAGAAGAGCACAAAAAGGTGGCTTGAACGCGCTAAAGAGCAGAAGGTCAGACACGGAGGAGAACCGGTTTTGTTAAGGGGACGTTTTACTGTTATAGAAGTGGAGATTGTGGACCGTATGAAGGACATCGTGGATTTGGCAAGAGTTTAGATGCCTCTGGTGCAAAGACTTAACGTAATGATCAACGGACTTTCCTGCAGGACAATCGTACCAAAAAAATGTGTCGAATCTGCTTATGCTTGGTTCAGGGTTAAGTCTCCAGATTTACATCCCGTTTACATTAGTGCGTCTTCGTTTCAAAACGGCTTTTTATAATGATTTATACTGGCGTTTTTACACTACACAGCCGAAAACAGTGCTCACGCGTTCAGCGCCACACATCCGTTTCTCACGCAGAAAAACGTCCCTGCCGTATTTGGCCTTTAACTTCCGGTGTGTCTGTTTAAAACTGCTCCAGACAGCGCTCGTCACTGGCGGATTGATGTAGACGGCCAATCAAATCAAAGAAGTGCGCAGGGCTTACCGTTACAGCGCGACACCGTGGGACGTTTAAACCGTAAGCAAGGTTATTTTAACGACAACTAAAACTAAAAACACCTAATGAAAACACTATTTCGTAAACTGAAATAATAAAAATTACCAAATATTTAAAATAAATTAAAACGAAACGAAACTAACAACAATGACCCTAAATTCAAACTGAAATAAAATAATAACTAACAAAAATAAATACGCGTTTTGTAATGGTTACATTATGACCCCTTAAATATGCGAGCTGTGTGTGGCGCTTTAAGGAAATATCTGCAAATGGCGCGTGTAATGGGTTTATAAACGTCTTGGGTCAAGGGGTTGAATAATTTTGATTGTACCTGTATACATTTTCCAAATGAAATGTTCTCCACGTGAAACTGACACGCATACAGACGACACTGTATTCTTAAAAAAAAAAAAGTTTTCTTTAGTCTGTGAATTTTTGGACAGTGAGGCCTTTACTTTAACAAGGGGTTCTTTCAGCTGTGGAGAGAAGTGTGAGGATCTCCTGCAAACAAAAAGGTACAGAGTAAACGAGTAAAGAAATGTAAGGTATGACCTGAAAGGTCCATGTGAAAGGTAAATAGCACCGTTCCAGCCATGACTTAAAAGTCTGGGCACCAAGACACACCGCAGTCTCCAGGAACAGATGCTGCAGGTAATCTCAGGCATGATGCAAGATTCATTTCCGTGCTTTCTTTAATATATTTTTCCCCTTTCAAAATGTTCTATGTTTGAACCTCTTTGAAGTTTGACAAGGGGTAGAAAAATAATTGCTATATTGCTTTCAGTGGATGACCATGTTTCGTCTGTGCTTCTCACTTTCCCTGTGTTTGGTTTGGCTTGGACCGCTCTGTCTCTCAGGTAAGAAAAGCTGACAATTTGGGCATACATCACCTTCTTAAAGTTTGGAGTCGGTGCGATTTTTAATGCACGGGCCTAAATTATTATCTTATGTTCACAAAGTCTGCGTTCGTTCGGTTGGAAATACAGTAAAAGAGCAATACTGTGAAATGTTACGATTTAAATGACTTCGGTACGATGTGGTCCTTCAAAAATCATATTAATAGACTGAAATCTAGGAATCTAGGCTTGTGGCGCCACCTGCAGGCTGAAGTTCACTAAACAAACACTCTTATGTCTTTCTCTCTCCTTCTCTCCAGCCGAGTGATTTCTCAGTGTCTCTGAAAGCAGTCGGGAAGAACAAACACTTCAAAGTGCAGCTGTCGAATGGAGTTTACTGTATCGGACAACGCCGCTTCAATGCTATGGACGAACTGTTAGAGCACTACAAAAAAGCTCCCATCTTCACTAGTGAACATGGAGAGAAGCTTTACCTTATCAAACCCCTCCAGTGACCTTCCACACACAAATGAGCCTTACGACCAGACCAGATCTGACCTCAAACTGAGCCGAGTGATCTGCAACTCCTACTTACTGCTCATTTCTCACCAGCAAACCGGGACCTACTGAATGACCAACCCACAGGAAAATCGCAGGATGACGTTTTTCGCCGCAGTGTCCTTTCTGTTCCCGTTGTCTCCACGTTGCTCAAGCTCTTCTCTTCCCGGAGTGGTTCACCTGAACGAACATCGCCTTTTTCCCAAGTGATAATTGAAGCGCTTGCCCATGGCCTTCGACCGACAGCTCATTTTCTGTTCACAGTTAGCCGACATTGAGATACAAGAAAGCCTACAGGTGCGGCCTTTGTGGTCACAGGGCACGCGCACAAATCCAGACGAAGTGGAATGACACGAAACTGTATATACAGTGCACAGGAGTTGCCAAAGAGAGAGTCTGCTGGACGAACTGAGAAATGCCAACAGGAGGAGAGTCTTACGAGATGAATGTTTTGTAGATGCTTAACCAAATGTGCCACCTTCACATTCAAGCACTGCTCATTTAATATATAAATCTATATAAATATAAGAGAACTATATCCACCTCATTCAGATTCACACGTCTGTATCTGCATTCAAGTGTTGGCATAGACCTCCATGTTACAGCAAAACACTGTTAGAGTTACTTTTCTAAAGGGCGCCGTTCGAAAAAGAGCGGTTTGGTCTCTTTACAAATGAGTCCGTTCGGCTTTTAGCTCATGAGCTTTTATAAAAGTACGGTACAAATGAATGTTACTGAACATTATTATTTAAAACCATGTTTATTTAACGCGAGGGGGGAAAAAAGCAGCGGAGAAGGACGATGTAGTGAGATCCACATTCTACCATAGCTGTGCAAAACGTTTCAATACTTTTGTTTGATTAAACATTTTGCAAGAGTAGTGGGAAAGCTGTGTGCTTTTTATTGCCTCGTGGATATATTTTAAAAGTTTTGGTAAGTTTTTGAAATCTCTTTTGAGCTCACCAAGGATGCATTTATTTGATTAAAATATACAGTAAAAAAACATGTAGTAGTGTAAAATATTGTCACACTTTAAAATAATTCTTGTTAAATCTACATTACTCCAGTCTTGGGGTTACATGGCCTTTTAGAAATAAACCTAATGTGTTGATTTTTGGTACAGAATAAGAAATAATGTTTATGTTGCGATTATTATCTTAAGTGCTAAAGATTTTAGCATGAATATATTTTGTTAGTTTTCCAAGAATTCCTTGATGAATATAAAGTTGCACTCCATGAACATTTTCTATTAAAAATGAGAAAATATGCATTACGGAACAATATACATTGCAAAGAGTCATCTCAGAAATAGATGTATTTGACTATTTTCAGTGGGAAAATGTCACAGTAGATGTGTTTTTAATTTGGCTTCATAACACAAAAAAAGTCAGTCAAAGCATTGTGGGATATTCTAGTCAATGATCAATATGCTCTGATATATACTGTACATTTTTTTCCAAATGTTTTAGGCCATCTGTACACACGCATACCTCTATACATACTGAAAATGACTTGAATATTGTGCCCCTTACAGCGAGTGTATCCTTCTAAAAGTCTTTGTGCTTGCATGCACTGCTCACGAGAGGGCGCTGAAGTTTTAATACTTTCTCGGTATTAAACCTTGTGTTGTAATCTATTAAGAACCCAGGGACAGTCTCTCAGTCTCTCAGCCAAGCCAGGGGCATCTGATATGACATTTCATTAATAACATTAAAAGCCCATATTATTTATTTATTTTTTTAACGACCTTTTATGCCGCGCTAAGTGACCGAAAACATCCTGCAAAGCGTTAAATCTGAAAGTGCATCATGGAGCGTTAAAAGCTATGGGGGGGTTGGACAAAGCTGTTTAAAAAATAGGGTAAAAATAAATGCACATTATAAGAAAATAAAGTGTTTTTGACTTTGCACACGTCAAGCTGTGGTTTGGGACTCCTAAAACCAAAATATAAACCTCTCATAACCCTTATAATCTAAGCATTATTAGATTATAATCTAGTATCATTTGCCATGTCCTGCATTTGTATTGCCTCTCTGAAACATTTTGAACCATTCGGAACGTTTTATTAAATTTTTGGCTGTTATAATTCATTTTTTATAATGAATTGTATAATGAATTGTAATTGAAATTATAATGAATTATATAATCCAACCCCTATTCAGCATATTTATCTGTATGATGCAACAACGTTGTCTTTAAACACAACTAAACCATCAGAAACTAGAATACTCATGAGCTGTTAAGCATACTTACAGTTAGCCAATGCATGTGCTGAAGTTGAGTTTCAAATATGACAAATTAATACTAAACCTTCAGCTTTAGTGAATAGCTTTATTACTTTAGAAAGTCTCAGGCTAGTTCCTAGAGATGGTAGCCTTATTCCTTAACCTTGTGTGTTGAAGAAAAAGCAAAATTATCATAAAATGTTTGATCACAGCAAACTGAGGACAAACCTGCAAAGTACCGTCAAAGACTTGACCTGATGAACGGAGTAAAAACATTTAAATGTACAGTATATAAGAAGAATGCAAGGCGAGCATGGCCTTCATGTTTAGACGTCTTGCCGAATGCCACTCTTGACCAAGAAGAGCACAAAAAGGTGGCTTGAACGCGCTAAAGAGCAGAAGGTCAGACACGGAGGAGAACCGGTTTTGTTAAGGGGACGTTTTACTGTTATAGAAGTGGAGATTGTGGACCGTATGAAGGACATCGTGGATTTGGCAAGAGTTTAGATGCCTCTGGTGCAAAGACTTAACGTAATGATCAACGGACTTTCCTGCAGGACAATCGTACCAAAAAAATGTGTCGAATCTGCTTATGCTTGGTTCAGGGTTAAGTCTCCAGATTTACATCCCGTTTACATTAGTGCGTCTTCGTTTCAAAACGGCTTTTTATAATGATTTATACTGGCGTTTTTACACTACACAGCCGAAAACAGTGCTCACGCGTTCAGCGCCACACATCCGTTTCTCACGCAGAAAAACGTCCCTGCCGTATTTGGCCTTTAACTTCCGGTGTGTCTGTTTAAAACTGCTCCAGACAGCGCTCGTCACTGGCGGATTGATGTAGACGGCCAATCAAATCAAAGAAGTGCGGGGCTTACCGTTACAGCGCGACACCGTGGGACGTTTAAACCGTAAGCAAGGTTATTTTAACGACAACTAAAACTAAAAACACCTAATGAAAACACTATTTCGTAAACTGAAATAATAAAAATTACCAAATATTTAAAATAAATTAAAACGAAACGAAACTAACAACAATGACCCTAAATTCAAACTGAAATAAAATAATAACTAACAAAAATAAATACGCGTTTTGTAATGGTTACGTTATGACCCCTTAAATATGCGAGCTGTGTGTGGCGCTTTAAGGAAATATCTGCAAATGGCGCGTGTAATGGGTTTATAAACGTCTTGGGTCAAGGGGGTTGAATAATTTTGATTGTACCTGTATACATTTTCCACATGAAATGTTCTCCACGTGAAACTGACACGCATACAGACGACACTGTATTCTTAAAAAAAAAAAAAAAAAAAAAAAAAAAAAGTTTTCTTTAGTCTGTGAATTTTTGGACAGTGAGGCCTTTACTTTAACAAGGGGTTCTTTCAGCTGTGGAGAGAAGTGTGAGGATCTCCTGCAAACAAAAAGGTACAGAGTAAACGAGCAAAGAAATGTAAGGTATGACGTGAAAGGTCCATGTGAAAGGTAAATAGCACCGTTCCAGCCATGACTTAAAAGTCTGGGCACCAAGACACACCGCAGTCTCCAGGAACAGATGCTGCAGGTAATCTCAGGCATGATGCAAGATTCATTTCCGTGCTTTCTTTAATATATTTTTCCCCTTTCAAAATGTTCTATGTTTGAACCTCTTTGAAGTTTGACAAGGGGTAGAAAAATAATTGCTATATTGCTTTCAGTGGGTGACCATGTTTCGTCTGTGCTTCTCACTTTCCCTGTGTTTGGTTTGGCTCTGTCTCTCAGGTAAGAAAAGCTGACAATTTGGGCATACATCACCTTTTTAAAGTTTGGAGTCGGTGCGATTTTTAATGCACGGGCCTAAATTATTATCTTATGTTCACAAAGTCTGCGTTCGTTTGGTTGGAATTACAGTAAAACTTCAGAAATCATTTTAATAGACTGAAACGTTTCCTACTATTATCTGTGTTGAAATACTTCAGAAATAACAATTTTGAGGAAAGTATGACACATATTTTTCAGGATTTGCTCATAAATACAATGTTCAAAATAACATTTAGTTTAAATGTAAATGTTTCTAAAAATTTATTTTACTGTCACTTTTGAGAAATTGAATGCGTTTTTGCTAAATAAAAGTTTACATTTCTTTTCTTAAAAATACTTATTGACTCCAAAATGATAAATAATAGTACATCTTCGACATTAATCACCTTTTATGTGCTCTGATATTTAGTTATAATTTCTACAAGCCTGCAATTATAAGTGTATTCCTAAGACTTTATAATTCATGTAACTTATTTTGTACCATCTCATTAATAATCATAGCATTAGTAATAACGCATTATAATACATATACTGTGGTTATAACTTGTTTTGATTAACAGTAAAATGAATGTTATATTCAGTTATAATGGATTATAGTTCCCGTAGTTATAATGTAATTCTTCATGTTTTCTCAAAAATGTATATTGCACAATATATTTTCTGTAAGGCTAGTTTGAGCTAGTTTAAGATTACTGATGACTCTGTTGCAGCCAAACAATGTAATATAGTTTTGTTGATGTTACAGTAAAATACTTTTAGTAAAAAAAGAATTATGAAATTATTAAAACGCATTTGCTGCTTTTGAGGTGGGATACTGCTAAGCGTCGCTACAATTTATCATACGATGATACAATATATTTTTTTGTAAGGCATTATACACGCATTATAACGCATTCAAATATTCTTATAATGCATTATAAAAAGAAAGCTTTTCTGAAATGTTACTTTCGCTCTCAAGAGCTGTTACATTCATTTATTTTGTTATTTTGCGATAGCTCTTGTGAGCTGTAAGAATTGCAAAGATGGTTGAAATAATGCAAAAACAGCTAAAGGGTTGCTAACATATTCTGGTTTTGTCCCACATGCTGAAAACTGGCAGAAGGTTGAGAACAGACAATAGCTCAACTGCAAGTTTAACAGTCGCTGTGAATACAGAATCTGTAACGTACAAGGATGACAGATGAATGGAAGCTTATGAATAATGTGATATCCTTGGCATTAAATCAAGACCTTCGCTCTGTATATATGCATATACTCTCTATGCATACTCTTGAAATATTACATTTTCAGAATAAAATGACCTAATTGATTTGTCTTTAGAAGCGGTGCACTGGTGAAATGATTAGTCTTAAATGCAGTAATTTAACATGTCATATCACTGCTGTCCACTTTCCCACCAGATGTGCTACCTTCCATTCCAGCTTACTTACACCTTACTTAAGAATGTACTTAAATCGATTGGTTTCTAGCCTTTTTATATTTTTAGATGTATTCATTAACTGTCCGTCTGTTTGTTTTCCTTACAGAGGCAGCGGAAAACCAAGGTGAGTTTTAAATTGTCTTTATAAATGATCATTCTTAGAATTATTTTTATTTAAAATCCACTGGAGGGACTCTAGTCTGAAAGGGCATCATTTTAGATGGCTTTTCCAATCTATTTAATTATGAAACACTTTATAATAACCTTTTAGACAAAAATAGTCACGTTTTGGATGAAATCAAAAATGTACAAAACTGTTATATGAATTAAACGTCATATTTGATTTGCTGAGCTTCCTTAGTTCATCGCCATCTCACAGACACACATATTAATGAATAAAACAGTCTGAATCTATTAGTTACATAGTCTAAAACTTCGGTCTGCTTTCATGTAAGGCCATAGAGAAGCATTTCTATTGGCAGTGTAAACGGCATTGCTCAGCCAATCAAAACACGGCATTATATTTATGCACGGAACTGGGATCGCCGTTTTGCTTTCCGTAGTCTCTTGCATGGATACGACATAGAAATCACTTTAATGTTTAAATAAACCTAACCAATTGTAAGCAAAATTCGAAATTCACTCCCAGGACTCCATCTTGACCTCTCTCTCTCTCTCGTCTTGACCTCTTTCTGCTTTGCTTACAGCTGAATCAAGGGAAAAAAGGAGCGTGCCTAACTGGGCGCTGTCATCTTCAGACTTTTTCGCCTGGATTGAAGAGCTACGTTCTCACGCTGGCTATGACAAGATTGAGGAATTGGCCAGAACCTACTGGGCTCACTTCCCTTCCGCCAGCCGCCTGGGTTACGACCCTCCCGCTCCAGAAGAATAATGCCATCTGAGTGGGAGACAAACGGTCTTTTCTATTATTTAGCGTAACTTGATTTGAAGTTAAAAGTTGTTAAAAGTAACGTAAAACCCCTTATGCATCCAAAATTGGGTAAAGTAACTTGCTCACAAACTCTTTTACAGTCAACATACTTTCTCCAGAGTACTCAAATGAAATGAAATATACCAGTGTAAATGTGTGCTGCACGCAGGTGTGCTGTTATCAGTGGGAATGCGGCCCAGGTGCACAGAGATGACCTCTGAGTGAGGGTCAGCCCCCTCGGGACAAGTACAGTACATGCAGGAACTCGGTCTGAATGTAACTAATTCACTCCGGTACACTGGAGCATGTAGAAAGGCTTTTAGAAAATGCAAAGAAATAACATAACCACAAATGTTTCAGTGATTCTCTTTTTAATTTTGGATATTTTTTTGATTTTGTCGGTTTAAGGTTTCATGCATTTATAAGGATGAAAGAAGTTACCAGTTAAACATCTTGTGAAGTGAAAAGCTGTGAGTAATAAACAAGTCCATCCATATACCTGTGGTTTTTTGATGTGAGAGGACAACAGGGGGTGGACATTTTTCACTGGAGCAAATGTTATTGTCGATTATTATCTGATATTTTGACTAGAAGTAGATTCATTTTGCATTAGTATGGTCTGATTAGTTACTTTATTGTATTTATTATTTTGGGGGAAGTTTAATACGTTAGAATATATTAATCTAGGCTAATGTTTTATATTAATATTTGATTTATAAACACATATTAAGCAATGTTAATGTATACATTGATTAGAAGTGAACAAAAACGTCGATTCATAGTTAAAAATGCATGCTCATAAATGTTATTGTAAAAAAGATAAACATTTTACAACACGGAAGATCAGAAAAATATGATTCATTTATCATAATTTGATAAAGAATGGAAATCTACTAACTTTATTAAATGAATAACATCTGGTGCATTTTGCGAGAAATCTGCTTTCGTATACAACAGATGGCTTGAAAACCTACAGTTTTTGTTTTGTATATTCACATGCATAAACATACGCTCACACGGCTACTGCCTTACAGTTACTGTACGTCTGGCTCCCTGTGAAATAGCCATAAGCCTTACAGCCGATGTCCTGCAGCGTGCGTGCACTTCAAAGCTGCGGCAGGAAATTGAGTTAGAAAGAAAAAGAAAGATGTTTATTACATCTGGAAAAACATCTGTCTCCCTCCCAAGTTGTTTTGCTGCTTCTGCCTTCGAATACGCCCTCTGGAAGCATAAAATAAGATTATCAAACTTGCGGCATAAATTAAAAATTCAACAATCTGTTTGCTGGGCAATGTCAGTTTATGAACCAGAGTTTGCAGAATATCCCTGATGTTAATAAATAACGCTGTTTACCGCTTATGATTATCGTCCTTACAGCAAGGTGCCGAAAGGTTAATGCTTTTTGATCGATTGTACAACATCACTCACGCTGTGGTATGTGTAGGGGCAGGGGGTTTCTGTTGGCCTCTTCCTGTACACATTCCTCCACAAGCGCTAACAGGTCGCCCGTAGGAATGTTTGCCTGCCGGTCCAGGATGGCGCCTCGGCGTTCGTCTCATCCCTGACCGAATCCTTTCCCAGCGCTCAGTGCAGCCACATCTGATAGAACTACAGCATGTCGCTCCACAGCCTCTGTGTTCAAGCTGTCCTTCTCATAAGCGTCCTGTCTCTCTGCTCACCCTCAGGTATGTCAATTACAGATTTCTGTAGTACTTCGGGGCTTTCACACGCCACTTTTCAAAGGGGCTTCATTAGTTAATGCGGGGAACTTAAAAGCCTTGTAAATAGGATTTTATGAAGTGTGACATCAAACCTAAAAGCCTGGAAGTCTAAAACGTGAGGCTTTTAAAGCATGTGTAACAGTGACTCAGGTTGATTAAAAAAAGAAATTTTAAAATGTTTAGTTAAATGTTAATATTAATTAACATTTGCTTAATTTGTGCAGTAAAAATACAAAAGGAATGCTTTATTTTAGAAACAAATTTAATACATTTCAAACATTTCATTGTTCGTTTAAGTGACCTGTTTTACAGTGAATTTTGTAGGAAATGCGTTTTCTTTTAAAATAGAAATATTTTTTTAGAATGCACCGAACCATTAAGACGACGTCAAGCTGCAAATATATATTAAATTGAATTGAAAAAGCATAAACAAATCAAAAGTATAAACTGTTGTTAGACTAAGCAAAAATCTCCAGTCATGGAGTTGCATTCTGCATTTGAATGAGTGTTCAGCAATTTGTACAAGGAATCTCTTTTACATCATATCTACATGTTTTATAATATTTGTGAGCATTACAAAAACATGCATTTTGAGTTATGGGTGAACATTTTACTCTCTTCAGAAAACAAATACAAACTGGAGCACTGGCCAAATATTTTTTGTCAATCTCAGAAAGGGCCCCCTGATTCCCCAGGGCCCTAAGGACCCACTCACCTGACTTATTATTATAAGTCAGCCTCTGCGTGTGATTTAAGTTTTGTTTTTGTGACCGTTCTCAAGTCACAAAAAATATACTGGCTGGTCAGTTTTAATTGGTTGTTGACAGTATGTATACCAAGTTCCCAGAAGTTTGGACGATATAGTTTAATTATTGTGGGCAACATTTACAAAATGTAAAACTTAATTTATGTCGGATTTGTGTGTGTGTGTGTGTGAGAGCATTTTGTACATCCCACAAAGCGTTTTGTACATCCCCATAATTCTAACAAATAGACAGTTTTCAAGCACAATAATAAATAAAATGGGAAGTAAGTTTCAGTCAACTGTATAAAATAGATATTACAGATAATAACTTGATCTGTTTGCTTGTTTTAGGTGGTTCTGGGTCTGAGAGTAGGCTACAGAGGATCCTCATGAAACGAGAGGGTGAGATGATGTCGGCCTCGATATATATCATTTTTAGTAATATATGATCTATAACTCCCTCTTTCCACTTAATCACCCATCATGCCAATCAAGCCAATAGTTTGGTCATTTACTATAAATTTTTAATTATAGTCTGATGCCCTCCATCTTTTCATCCGTCACTTCTTCGCTTGTCCAGAATCTCTCATCAGCTTCTGACCTCCAAAACTGACAGAGTGACGGCTGATATGTTCCAAGGGAAGATAACGTAGATGATTATAAACAAAAGACATCACTGATATTTATAACACGGAGGTGTGGAAGCTTTGGGCTGTAGATCAGGTCACAGTCTCTGCGTGTCATCGTCAGAGAGAGATAATTGGACAGTGGTTCTGTCCCTTCGGGCTGTTATCATCCTCTGTGCTTAAAACACGCTTCTCTTTTACACTGTTCGGGGACCAGCCCTTCTGGTCTGTTGAAGAGTAAAATAGTTTTGAATTACACGAGTATGGCCTTGATTTTTTTCTTCCTATCTTTTTCCATAGCAAAAGAGCCGGAAGCCAGGTCTAAAGCACAGATCGCAGTGTCGCCGGTCAAGGCTAAAGAGTTTCTTTCAGTTTTGCGCAGGTCTAAGAGAAATGTATGGGACCGGAGCCGCCCTGATGTCCAGCAGTGGATCCAGCAGTTCATGTACATGGGCTACGACGAAGCAGTGAGTAAAAAGCTACGGTGTGATTAGTACGGTGTGCTATTGTTATTGATGCACAATACAACACTGGCTCGACTTACACCTGTGTCCTGCTTGGACGCAGCTGCTCTTGCATGTGTGTGCGTTTGTCTTTCTTCTCTGAAAAGGCCTGTTCATACCAAAATTAACAACTGAATTTGAATTAATTTGATTAGCTGCATTTGTGGATGTTTCTGGTCACGTGCCCAGTGCAACTTACATAAAACTATAGCTTGGTGGCCCTCGAATGGAATCTAAAAACAGAGGCATTTGCCATTTTTACACACTGATCTGAACAGACGAATCTAATTGTATAAAAACACCTATATGCTCTTCCCTTTTTTCTATAAAAGAGTCTATTGTACATATGCTGAAGCTACTCAAACTAAGCAAAATATTTTTATTTTTATTTTATTTTTTCTAAATTTAGAACAAATTTTCCTTAACTATTATGAGAGCACATGCCTTGTCATAGCAACATGATACTTCCTGTTTCCTTTGCATCGTGCCTAACGACGCCGCTAAGCTATGATTGATTCACAATAGGGCACAGCCTCTCATTCCTTATTGCTTACATAAGACATGAAATTAAGTCCCGTGGTACCTATCCTTACCATACCCTTTGAAAATGGACGGGAAAAAAGTACTTATGCAGTAATTACCAATACTTAAAATTCTTCATTTTGATATATGAGTAAATAATGAGAGTATATAGATAAATAATGAAGTAATTTTCATTTTTGTGTGAACTATCCCTTTAACGCTGTAATTTTAGTTATTATTTTATCTATTCATTTTTAGTTTCTTTAATCGAAATCTGTCCGTTTTTCCCCCTCTGAGGCTAAATCTGAGCCCCTGACACGATCCGCTGTCTCATTTCACCATTATGTATTTCCAGAGACTTGAGACTGATCTCTCCTATTGGATGGACCAAGCCAGATCAAATGACCAGGGTCGGCAGCATCATCATGATGAGAACGCACCTATGAGTCAACAGGATCCCGGTTCCTACAGACACGGGGCCAATGTCAATTATGATTACTATTAAAACCCCTAGAACTAAAACCCCTAGACTATTGCCTGACTTGTAAATCACTTTATTGCTTTAAGCCATGTACATATCACAGAAATAGTATCTTCTGTAGATGTTTTTTTATGTTAGTATGATTATGCAATCGCTTTAGCGGAAGCAAATCAAAATAGATAGAGGGATAAATACACAGTAAGATTGCTTTTTTCCTGTTTGTATTCTATGATGTATTACATCCTGACTGTATTGTAAATATAATGGTAGCTTGAAGTGGCTACATCTTAAATAAAACTTAAATTGACGTAACAGATATTGTGACTCTGACACACTTGCACAGGCTGGCGTAGTTATGTACAAAAAGGATATGAATATTGATAAACATGACTCATTTAACTGCACAATGAATGGGATCCTGATTAGCAGAGAGAGATTTCATGACTCAGCTTTCATGAATGGTAGAGGGGGACAGAAATCTAATTTAAGAACTACTAATGACTAGAAGACAATAGTCAAAAACTACTGTCCTCCAGAATTCAGTTAATCACAAACATCAGACACAAGTTCTGTCCCAATTTTGGGACTGCATCCGTGGAAGTCTGCAGTCTAAGACCAAATGCAGTGGCTGATGATGACATGATTTTTATTATTTTTTTGGAGTGAAAATACTACATCACACTTTTAAATGCAAGCAAAAGTGCAGCCTTGTTGAAAAAAAAAAAAATCTTATTTTAGACAAACTGTAGTGTAAACAAACCAAAATATGACGTATCAGTCATATGGTGCTCCAAACATCCTGTAGACTTATCTACATTTCTTTAATTCCTCAAAATTAATGTACACTATATTGCTAAGAGTATTCACAAAGTATTCATCCAAATAATCGGAATCGCGTTCCAATCACTTCCACGGCCACAGGTGTATCAAATCAAGCACCTAGGTATGTTTTTACAAACATTTGTGAAAGAATGGGTCTCTCTCAGGAGCTCAGTGAATTCCACCGTGGAACTGTCATAGGCTGCCACCTGTGAAATTTTCTCCATCCTAAATATTCCCCAGTCAACTGTCAGCTGTTTTATAAGAACGTGGAAGTGTTTGGGAACAACAGCAACTCAGCCACATAAACTGACAGAGCTGGTTCAGTAGATGCTGATGGGCATAGTGCGAAGAGGTCGCCAACTTTCTGCAGAGTGAATCGCTACAGACCTCCAAACTTCATGTGGCCTTCAGATGCACTGAACAGTGTGCAGAGAGCTTTATGGAATTGGTTTCTATAGCTGAGCAGCTGCTTCCCAGCCACACATCATCAAGTGCAATGCAAAGCATCGGACGCAGTGGTGTAAAGACCACCGCCACTGGACTCTGTGGAGATGCGTTCTCTGGAGTGGCGAATCACGCTTCTCTATCTCGCAATCTGAGGAGAACCTTACTTGTCTGACTGTATTGTGCCAAGTGTAAAGTTTGGTAGAGGGGATTATGGTGTGGGGTTGTTTTTAAGGAGCTGGGCTTGACCCCTTAGTTCCAGTGAATGTTCAGCATACCAAGACATTTTGGACAATTCCATGCTCCCAACTTTGTGGGAACATTTTGGAGCTAGCCCCTTCCTCTTTCAATGCACCAGTGCACAAAGAAGACAGAGTCTGGTGTGGATGAACTTGACTGGCCTGCACAGAGTCCTGACCTCAACCCCATAGAACACCTTTGGGATGAATTAGAGCGGAGACTGAGAGCCAGGACTTCTCGTCCAACATCAGTGTGTGACTTCACAAATGTGCTTCTGGAAACTCCTAAACCTTGTGGACAGCCTTCCCAGAAGAGTTGAAGCTGTTGTAGCTGCAAAGAGTGGGCCGACGTCATATTGATTAGAAATGGGTTGTCACTTAAGTTCCTATGCAAGTCAAGGCAGGTGAGCAAATACTTTTAGCAATATAGTGTATAAACTCACACACTGGTCAAAACTTTAAATGTTTTGTGATCAAGAAGAATAACCAATAACAGATGCTATTACTTCTGTATGCCAGGCTCTGAAAGTTATTGTTGTTCAGATTTGGTAGGTCTGGTTGAGTTGTTACAGGTTAAAAATCAAGGCCCATAGTTTCATTCCGTCAGACAACAGACAATAAAAAACAGTCAGAATCAGGCCTTTTTTTCATCTTGTTTTTCACCAGAAGACAAAATTAAACAGTGGAAATGTATTACAGATGTTTTAAACAAGAGAATGTTTTGTTTACATTTTCCATGTTGCATTGACATTCCACAATTATTATCCTTATTAGACCAGAACAAAAAAAGAGCTTATAAGACTATTGATAAACAGCAGACAAAATACATTTGTATCACACTGCCTGATACTGCTTTATATGTAAAATAGCATTTGTTATTACAGTAATTATCCCAGTCGTAAGGTCCTTTATCATGTGTGAATCAGAAGAACATGCACACAGGAAACCGTGTTTTTTATGCTTGAAAGTGTGAGCGTGCAGATGTCAGTGTGCGTAAACCTCAGGGTTGAAGTACAAGACTACAGTGGATCAGAGCCCTGGTTTAGTTGCCATCTTGATGTTATTGCTTCAGAATCCTTCATTTATATCCAGCTCTCTGAACTAATACCGTTGGTTTCTCTCTTTAACGCTGAGAGATTTGTTATATAACACTGCTACAAATACCAGTGCATTTGAAGATCAAACACACCTGTGGAAACCCTATTTGACAAAATTTCAAACAAAAAATATTGCTCAGGCATTATTATTACATCCAGACGTACTCCGTACCCTTTTGGCCATGTTTAACGTTAGTCTTTGTATGTATTCGTATCATCTGGTGTTATCTTAAGTTCTCTATGTATCTTTCTCTTTACCTTTGCGCCACATTTTAGTCATTGATTTCCAGTTGAGTCGTCAAGATGTTGCTACAAAATGATTCCAATGTGTTTTGCATGAAAAAACGCACCATTATGTCATGGTTTTGTGGCTGAGAAATTAATTCTTCTCTTTAATTCTTCTGAGCAGCACACATTAGTCAGATGAGCTGGAAGAAACCTTGTCTGTTGTCTTGGCTCTTGAGATATCTTCTGTTTTGTGATTTAAAAAAGCGATAATGTTCAATAATTCAGTGTCGTCTTTATTAGAGTGATGGAAGTGTGGACTTTAACATAACGAAGGCTTTGCTAACCTTCAACAGGGAAATGGTGATTGCAGCCCAAAGGCAGCGCTCTCTTCATAGTGCTGGAATCAATTACTGTCAACTCACATCTACAGAATGCTTTTTCAGCCCAAAGACTTGAACTTGTGCAGGCATTAATGAACCTGAGTAGATTCTGTTGCTTAATAGTCCCAATTGAGGCTTTGACTTCAGTTAGCTTGACTCAAGATAAACTGAATTTAACCAAAATCACTTGCATTGTCTGTTCACGCAAGTGCAGTCGGGTTGAGCCAAACAATAATAGGAAAAAGAAATCCATCCAAGGATGCGAAGAGTTATGATTTAGAGAGAATTAGCCTTAGAGACGCAACTGAGTTTGAATCAGATTTTTTTAAATCCAGTTCTTGTCCTGCTCCGTTACATTTAATCTCAGGCATCTATTTTTAAACAAAAAATGATAAAATATTCAGAAACTCCAAATAAAGTTCTTAATGTATATTTAATAGGCTTATAATTTACATGGTGTCTTTTATTGGGTCTGGCCTTACTAGATTATGGGACCTGGCTTTCAGAATAGGGACAAGTCAAGTTCTAATATGTCAGAATGCATTTATGATATTGATAATGTCATCATATACACATAATAGGTTGTTGTTATCATTGCACATTAGTACAACATGCTAAGGTACAGATGTATCATTGTTTGCGCTATATTTGTTTAACACATCTAACTAACATACTATTTAAACATTTCTTTTGCTATTTACAACATATATCACTAATTACACTCAGTGTGCTTTTTACTTTAGCAGTGTTTTGCTGCTTAGTCTCAAGATCATTATCAAAATCAACTAAAGACTGTCTACATCAAAACAACTTTGAAGGATCACGTCTTATAAAAAAAGCATAATAATCACTGAACTCTACAGAAGCAGGAAACGCATTACTTTAGGTGAATTATTTAAAAAAAAATGCAAATTATTGCATGTGCATGATGCACAAACTTCCTTGAGTGTCATGCCGGTAAAAAATACTGATGGATGGTGCATGTAATCAAGGTAAAGACTGTCGTGCATTAGGCACCCTTCAGTCTGTTATTACTTATGCACAAATATGTATTCAAGTATTTGTCAAAATTAAGTAGTAGTTCATCATAACATGTCGAGTAAGGTCAGCAAACTCAAAGGTCTTGTTCTGTCAAAAACTTAACCTCCAAAATCTCTGCACGGCCTTCCTAGTTAGAAACGCAAGGTAGAGTACAGCTTTCATTTTTTCTTCACATTTCATAATGGACGTGCCTTCACTATTATCATTATCAAACCACACAACATGCTGTAAAGGAGGGTGTGATTGTGGTGTGATGTAGCCAATCACAGGCGGTTCATTGAAAGTTATGCAAAGTTATCACCCGTTTGAAAAAGTTGAAAAATGTATATTTTTGCAGATATTACACAAAAACATATTGGTGCAAACAACTTTGCAAATTGTAATGTTGGAATCTTTAATATTCTGAAATTAATCATTTATTATTTAATTATTTGAAAGCAAATTTTAAAAAAAAGGTAAGCTGTAGGCAATTAGTTGATTTGGTGGTTTCTGAAGAAATGGTTAAAAATCCCACTAACGGACGCATACAATTAAACTTGAGATATGTTATGGACATTAAGATTGTCTATATTTTTGACTTTTACATCATGTTTCTACAGCTTTCGATCTCCTGCAGCTGACTTAACCGAATCGCGCTAAAATGATATTCTCTGCGCACCCTATAGAGCAAAGTGAGAGATCCTGCGGTCTGGTCAATTTGAAAGCACTCCTGCCTCTTCTCACACGCTGAGATCAGAGGAATGTGTGACACACAGACTGAGAGGTGTCTCTGGAGCCTGCTTTTCTATGACATTGGCGAAGAAGCGCAGTATCCTATAAGATATGAAAGAGATTATCATACGAGCCCGACAGTCGGCAGCTAATATGTACATTATCCCGCTTGTTACATGGCTGTTTGCAATAAAAGCAAATAATCAGACGCAGTTAAAACATTTGAATTCAAAGCTTCCACGAAGAAATTGCTAGCACGCAAGCAGCAAATTCTAACTAGATGGAAATTTCAGGGATAAGGTGCAGTCATAGCGCTTACCACACAACATTTCACCACAAAAATAATATAACACAAATTTAAGACAAAGTCAGTGATTCTGATATTAGAGGTCGTGGGATAGTTTAGACAAAACTAAATCAATTTAAGTAGATTCATGGAAAAAGTTACCTAGTTTAAACAAGTTCCCCTGACATTTTAATGTTGTGTATGCAGTACCCCGGGAAACATCGACATCAGACTTCTCCCAAATTCTGGTGTGAAGAATAACAGCTCCTCTCTGTAATGCAAAAGCCATGTTCTGGATCCCCCGCTGTCACTAGACATGCCAGCATGCCGTCATCTCCGGCCTTTAGATGGATTCATGGAAAGGTAACAGTTGATAGAAACACACTGGCATGTCCCTCAGGGAGCTTGCGGCAGGTGAACGTGTAGTAAACTCCTTCACATCTCTCATGCTCTGATAATGTCAGTGACGGTGTAAATCAACACTTTCCATGTCCTTAATAAACAGACAAACAAACAATATATATCTAAACATAAAATATTTTTCTTTCTTTTATTGTTTACATGCAAACTCTAGTTGCAACTGTAGAAGAAATGGAATATATTTTTGAGATTAAAATAACAGATACAGTCATTTTTATTATTATTATTATTATTATTATTAATTTTAATTGACAATAAATGTATACACTGAGCACTTTCAGATTTCAAACTTTGCAGGATGCTTTTATTCACTTCAGTTACACACTGCATGGAAGACTCCAAATTCTCCAAAATGTATAAAAGGGGCCTTTTAAAAAGGGAAATGAATACTGATACAGGTGTTTCAACTGTTCTGGGATGGATTTTTACTTTGGGGATTTACTCCCATCCAGACACAAGAGCATCTATAATGTCAGGCGATGAGTTTGAAAGGCATTCCAATTTATTCTAAAGGTTTTCTCTCTCTAAAGGAGTACTTTGATGGAGTAAGCAGTTGTCTGATATTTATTCATTGTGTTTCATATCGACAGTGTTAGAAATGTAAGAACGTCATTATGATTTTTAAAAAAACATTGATAAATGTTATCGCGGGTAATGGGTTTAGGACACACTCTAAGAAAGGTACATAAAAATATGACAGCAACATTTTTCCTACGGATTTCTCTCCAATCCAGGTAAATGATACATTGACAAATCGAGAAGACTTATCCATTAAAGTGAAAGCAAATTTCTCTGTATTTTTCGAGGCACATTTATATTGACATTCAAGCCGTTTTGCAGATGTTCTTACTCAGAGCACCTTAGAAAAACCGCTTTAGTTTCACACTATCGCATGTATGCAGAAAAAGGCCTTTCTTTACACATATGAAAGTAATGCATAATACAAAAAAACAAGCCATAAGCATACTTTTGTGTGACATGTAATTGTCCTTTACATTACTGAATTGCATTGCAGACACAAAATAATGTGTTTCAATTGATTAAAATTTCAATTGATGGGTCTGTCGAATATGTGAATTACTGCACACGTTGTTAAAGATGTTATATGCACAATATGACCATCTGAAATAACTGCTATCGATTGGTGCACGTATTGTTTTCTCCCCGTTTCTTTGCCTTTTGTTGTCCCTATTTTTCTTAGCTCAGTATACAGTGGTAACTGTTTATGTACCCACGCTTCTCTTGAAATGTTTGTGTAAAGTAGCAGCTTTCTTGTTGGCACCATAAGAACGCTATTTTGACAAGGGCTTATTATTTCGATGAGTAAAAATCTATTGCGATGGGGTTTATATTCTCACTCTTTTGGCCAGACCAACAAGTAAAGGAATCAAAAAAAACTGAAAAAAAAATACAAAATACAGATCTCTAACCACCATGTCCGACTCTGTCAAAAACAGAGGGTTTTTTCTATTTTTCCAACCAGGCCAAAAATGCAGCACAATTTTCCCTTTGTCTAGATTCAGAGCTATCCTGACTCTCGTTTGAGGAAAGCCTAGATACATTCAGCTAGACAGAAATTTAGATTACTGGTATTGTTTAAGGTTTAAAAGGATTGAAATCGTCGGGATTGAAATTATCGTCATGTTGAGAGCTTTTGGTGATGAAGAAGGCTTATGTGTGGGATTAGTTGTTCACATTTTATACATTAAAATTCATGAGCCAGTAATGGTTACTGTAATGGAACCATTAGGCGTCATTAGAAAATCACAAAGAGCACATGCAGATATTTTTTATTATTTATTATAATGGACTGTTATGCAAAGATTACTACATAGTATTATGCAATTACATGTAGTCCTATGCTGACTGGGTGCACACATTATTAATACGTGTTTAAATAGTTTGAGCGGATGTCAGGTTTGATTAATGGTCGGCGCCATATATTTCCATTTTTAAATAAACCGCTACTAGGACGTTCAGTTTAGCTGCACAACAGGGTGATTGCTTATTTATCACAATTATTCAAAACGAGCTTACAATGGACACTAAACAGAGTGCTGAACCCTCAGAATAAAAATATGAAGAGTTATTAATAAATTCTGTCAGGTTCTGGTTGCTGTTTTTACAGTGAAGCGGTGCTGTTTGTTTATCTGTAGATGTAAGAGAAAATAAAGTGGATGCTACGGTGTTCGTGCAACTCCATTTAACTTATAAAATCTCAAACTGAGAAAAGAAACTTTATTTCCTATCACACTGTTTTTAATGTACACAGTTTGAAACATAGCACTTTCCACATTATTTTACCCAAAGTGCAGGTCAAGAGATAGCTGCAATGTAATAAAAAGGGCAAAACCATCACATTGTTCTGAATGCATTTGGACCTTTGTTTGATTGAAGTGACTCATAACTTACTGATTTAGTAAATGTATTTGCATCATGTCATAGGAGTCAGGACAATCTTTCATATTAAGAAAACGGAAAATGATTTATTTAAACTATACGTGCTAACTGAAGGCTACATCAGTGAGTATATATATATATATATATATGTTTGAGATGCCAGTAGTGCACATCTTTCATTTCTGAACAAAAGAAAATCACAGATTAAAATATAATAACAGACGGTGACGAGTTTGAAATAGCTTTGAAATAGCATCTTTTGAAAGTTAAAATTAACTGTCTGCTTTTAGAACAAAAAAAGAAAAAGATTTTCTAAAGGGGCGCCTGAAATAAATTATCCATTATCCAAACGCTGATTCTTTGATCTGATGGTATACATCCTTACATATAAAACAACACATCTCCATAAAACACACCTCAGAGCTTCTGGCTATGAGTGGAATAACCCATGAGTTCTTCAAAGGCTTCAACCATTTCTACCGAGAGACCATGCAGCCCGTGTACCCTGAGGACAAATCTATAGCTATTCGTACCTGTTCTGTGAGAGATAACGTACAAGTCTAGTCCATCATTGCATATGCATTATTCTGTGTAGCAAATCAAGCAGCATCATTAATATGCAAATGCTTTTGCCTAAAAAGAATACATAGTTTTTTGTGATGATATAATGTTAATATCCTGAGTTTAATTATACCATCATACATACCTGTCACGATTAGTAGTATGTGCTTCGCATTTTCCTAGATCACCGAATATCCCTGGGAGAGGAACTGTCATCATCTCATGTAAACCTCTTCTTTTCTTCCGTTCGCAATCTGTTCAATAAATACGTGTTTGGGCTCAGCCTGGCTCCTATCCTGACAGCAGTGTATTAACTTTTTTTTTTCTTTCATAATATCAGCTTGACTGTAATGTAACTACTTTCAATTATGGTCTTGCAGCTTGTCTTAGTATATTTTGAAATAACCTTGAAAGGAGACAATAATTAGAAGTCCATACAGTTTCACCAAATACAAAAGATCTCTGACTTTGCCAGTGGTACCAAGCAACTGAATGAACTAATCAATTTTCACTAAAAAATAGTTATTTAACAGACATTTTAATTCATTCTTATTTGCTAATAAGCTAAAACAATTTTTTCATACGTCCTTGAAAATAAATGGGAATTGTGTAAATGAACAGGAAAAATAAATGACCTTACTAACCCTTTGATCAAAAAGCATGACTGAACTTCCTTTACTGCAGACTGAAAAAAGGGCTTTGTAAGCCCAAACTATTTCATAAATGGCACATTTGTCTCCCTTTTAGCATAATAAAAGCATATCTTTCTACTTGAATATTACATGACCTGAATATTACATGATTATTACATGAATAAAACACACACACAAATGGAAGAGAAGAGAAGAAAAGTCCAACTTGAAAAATATTGATGAATTATTGGCACCTTGTCAAAATTGTAAAATTTCAAGCATGTGATGCTCCTGTAATTTGTACTTAGACACACCTGTGGCAAGTGACAGGTCTTTTGGGTTGAAAACATTAATAATGAACCAAATAATTATGTGGGCTATCTGGGTTAAAGCAACAGTTAGTCTCCCAAAAGCGTGCTTTCGAATTCGAGCTCCTGCAAATATTGGACGCACTGCAACCTGTAAATGAATAAAATCACGGTAATATTTACTGTATTACCAAACCAATTTGCCTCAGCCCTCAGGAGATATTGCACATATGGGAGAGCTACTTTCACTTCAGGCCAAAGTACGCCATATGATGCACATGTCCATTACAGCTGTGCCAAATATTCATCATCAGCCACAACTGTGTCCTGGAATGTGTCAATTTAGCAAAGTGACCCCGTTATAATTGTCAGCGTAGATTCCTATCAGATGAACACAACGAGACTTGCCAAAGTCACCCTGTCAAAATGTGAGTGAGAAACCAGAAATATCTTCTCCGAGCTGGATGCAGCTTGGCAGTGTTTCGCAGAAAAATAAGAGGTTCAAGATGACGCCAAGCTCAATTAAAGCTCATCCTACTCCCTGCGGTTGGATGGCTCCGACTGCGTTAGCGTGGGGGCAGGAGCAGCACTGGTGCCTGTGCAAGCGGGGGATCATCTGTATGGTATCACTAGGTTATATAATATCTCTTAGACTCAGCAAGCAGCCATACGATTCCCATCCCCCATGCCATCACCTCACACTTCACACCTCTGTCTTACGTTGTGAATTTATTAATGTGCGCTTATTAATTCCTTTTCAGGAAGTTCACATAGCGTATAAACGGTGTACTGTCAGAGAAAGTTATGGCTTCGTCTTTCTCAAAATCTACTAGAAAGGGCTTCTGAAAAAGCACACAGTATCGCCAACAAATCGTTTTCCCCCCTTGCACATCACAAAGCAGAGTGTTCTGAATATTTCTTTTGGGAAATCGTGTTCCCAGAAGTTGCAGAGGGCAGAGTGCACGGGAGCTTCGAGAACTTTTGGCTTATCTGCTGTTTTGAAGCACCGGGAGGGACCGTGTGTGTCTTCGGTCCAACTGAGCGTAGCATTCTGGGCGGCACCCAGCTGCATCCCCCAAGCAATTGAATTAGCCAACATATTTCTGCCCTCACACTCTTCCCGTAGCAGATCGTGAAGGCAAGCGTGAAAAAGAGTGAACCAGCTATAAAAGAAACCACACATCAGGCTATTTTAATCATTCTTATAAAGGGATTTATCGAGGTATATAAAAGAATCCTTAAATTGCCTCAGAAAAGCGTATTTTTAATTAGAGAAAACAATGTCTTAGTGGCTTTCCTAAAGCACCTGTTACACATCGTGCTCTTTTGTTTTCTTTGTGTTTTGTTGCTTGCTGACGCGTGCTTTCTTTCAGAGCCGTGAATTAATTGTATGGGCTCTTTCAGAATAAACTACATCCCTGTGAAGTAAGGGGATTAAATAAAAGTGGTTTAAGAGATCATTCTTGAATTTCAGACATCTGTGACAAGATTTACGAAACAGATTAGCATGAGACTGCAATCCCAAAACAGCACAGACGGGAACGTGAAGCTGTGCAGGTGATTTACTGACAATGTGAAAATGAAGGAACACGGATTAAGCCAGATCATAAATACCACCAAAAGCAGTGCAAATTAGAGCAGGGTTGATGATAATCAGGTGCGGGCACTAACAGCACAGACATGCTTAAGACATGCTTTTGGCGACATTAAATACCCCTGATATGTGTTTTGCTTCTGTGTCTTTATAGTGCAAGCTAAAAATGTGTAACATTTTCTACAATATTTTTGGACTTCAGCCCTCTCAGGTTGCTTTGAACCCTCCACTTCCCCCAGCTCCACCTGTCTAGATTTGCTGTGTTACCAAATGTATTTTATAAGCATTACATCCTCAAAGCAGCTTGATCTGCAGCAGCATGTGGTTCAGATTTAATTTTTAAACCATCTTGGAACAGTACAAATAAACGAACAGACAGATAAATGTGCAGGTTTTACATTTCCAAAATGCAAATGTTACATACTGTGTACTTGCTGATATTTGGTGAGCCAAGAAGCAGTCCTTGGATAGCAATGAACAAAATAGGGCAATTCAATACATCAAGGTACCACGTGTTTACAGAAAATTGTGACAGCCAGACATGATCTTCAATTCGTGGCAGACTTCAGTCAATGGCCCTAACATTTAAATGTCAGTTTCTCCACGACTGAAACTAGCTAACATGACGTGAGTGTGCTGATTTGGTCTTGTTATGTTGTGCTATTGTCAGCAGAAAGAAATTCATAAGAAATTCCTAGAAATGACAGGCCAGAGACCCGCCTTGCAGAGGGTCTGGAACACAGCGGGGTTCTGAGGAGATGTCGGGAAAGATCAGCAACTGGGTGCCAGCTAGGCTCTGTGCGCTCTCCTTACGGTCACATCCAGATGATATGATGGACAGCCATGCCAAATTAGTCAAATTATCATACTGCACTAATGATAGTGGTGAAGTGATGGAAAAGGTCCTTTGGCCATAAGACCTATGAATGTGTCAATGACGCATTTTACATGTAATAAAATGCTCTTGATTGTAATTAGAGACAGCAAGAAAGAGTTTATGTTTCTGATTATCGCACAGTGTTTTGTCTTTGACGCAAGATTTGTTCTGCTTATTAGAGTCTGACATAGAAAAACAACACCGGGACTACATAGAGACAGCAGATTCCACTTTACACAAAAGACTGGATAGAACAACTCCCCATGAGGTGACTGACCACGGACACACAGGGTTTGGGTAATTCAGTTGATTCTGTCCTTTTGGGCCGTTTTGTTCACATTAAAGTCGTAAATGAGCCCCACACAAACATATTTCGGAGTATTTCCCAAATTCATGTAGAATAAACTTAAAAGTAAAATAAATGATATTGTTTGTAATGGAGCGTGTCACGGTTAGTATCGCCAAATACTATCAAGAGCATCGGCAATACAAATACCTTTCTTAAAGGAATAGTTTGCCCCAAAATGACAATTTTGTCATCATTTACCCACCAAGTTTTTTATTATGTTTTTTCATGAAGTCACTATTGACTCCCATGGATATACAATGGAAGTTAATGGAGATAGTTAGGAAACGGTTTGATTACCAGCATTCTTCCAAATATATTCTTATGTTTAACATTAGAAAAAAAAATGTACACGTTTGGAACAACATGACTCCTAATGATGACAAATTACACTTTTTCGCTTTAAATCAATTTTTGTTTTCGCATTTGAGGATAAACAGCTGATTGTAGGTGATCAGTTGTTCAAAAATATATTTTAATCATATATTTGAATTGCAACTTTTTGCAAGCAAACAGTAAATTATTAGTCTACTGTTTTTGTTTAGCATTATATATACATCCCATAAATATTATAATAAATATTTTATAGCTTTCTTTTGTTTATGATTATTACCTCCAAATGTGTCTCTGCCTCTGTCATTACTGTCTTTGCTCTTCTGTTTGAATATTTATTTGAGATATTTATTTAACTTTTAAGAATATTTTACCCATTTGTTCATCAAAATTTAAATACTTAAGTAAATGCACATTAAATGCAAACTTTGAAATGCAATCTTTAAAATCATAAAAATAATTGTTATTTACACCACTGTCATTAACAAAACAGATTGCTAAAACATACAAATACATCAAAATGCACTGGTGGAATTTGTATTATATATATATATATATATATATATATATATATATATATATATATATATATATATATATATATATATATATATATATATATATATATATATATATAATTTTATTTATTTATTTTATGTTTGTTTGTTTTTTGTTTTGGAAAAGATGGAAAAGAGTGTAATACCAGAAAAGGCAGAAAAAGCAGACTCCAAACTAACTTATTGTGGGCACAAACAAAGAAACTCCAACTCATGTGAAACATGAACGTGAGTGCATTTTTAGATATGTAATCTCAGAATAAAGATTGTATTATTGTATCTCTGCAGCATCTTTACAGGCAACTCCATAGTCTCTTGATTGTTTGGCCAAAAAAAAAAATATATTTATGCTGATTCATGCTTGACAGGATGATTTTAATGAGTATAGTCAAAGGAATTTCATTAAACCCTCATCAGTACCACAACTGCAAAATACACCAAACATTTGTTAAAGTGACAAACAAGTTAATAGGAAACAGACCAATTCTATAATCATTTATGCAAAAATGGGCTTCATTATTTCGTGAGTGTATATTGGTGTCCTCAGCTGTGTTGCCCTAAGGAGTGGAAGCCTCGTGACGGCTAATTAAGAATTAACATGATTGATGATTTATTATCCTTGTCAGGATACTCGCAAATGTCTCTATATACTTCTAACCTGAAGCATACACCAAGCGGCCTGTTTTCGAAATGTAGGACAGGCTTGTCTTTGGATCCTCCGAGCATTTAAAGAATAAGCAACCTTGGTCAGAGTATGATAGAAATGACTTAATTTCCCTTTGTAGCATATCACAAGAACCTGAAAAAAGTCTCTCTGAAAATCAAAACACATGCAGCATCAACAAATTTGGATGGCTGCTTTTGTCCAGGTGGTTCTGGGTAAGACCGCCAGGTGTGACCTAGTTATCCCTTTAGCTATATTTGATAGACCGGAGAACATGGATCAAAGGAGCAAAAATGATTTCCTTAAATAAACTGCTTTTACGGCTACATGTGCATCCACTTCTCTGCCCACTGGCAAATCCCAACATCCTACCAAGTCTACCGCCTCAGGCCCTCCAAATGTTTCATGTAGACTCAACCTATAGGTTCAACTCATTTTGCTGAATAATTCAAATGGAATATATTTCCCCCATATCTGTTAGAAACATTTATGCCTTCAGATCTTTGCACAGTACGCTCTTAAAAATAAAGGTGCTTAAAAAGTGCTTTGCTATTGCGATGTGCCCAGGACCAGGCTTGAGAAACACCGCCATAGTAGAACTATTTTTCTTCCACAAAGATCAGTCATTGACTCTTTAAAGAACCACTTCTTTTGCCACAAAGAACCTTTTGTGAAACAGAAATGTTCTTTTCCTTCGCACCATGAAGCATCTTTATTTTTAAGAGTGCATGAATGACATCCTCATGTAGTGTGTGTGTGTGTGTGTGTGTGTGTGTGTCAGAAAACTGCATTATGTGTTACAGAAGGGCAAACAAATATCTGAAAATCCCCAAAATGATTAACATCTTTCCATCCACGGTGTCTATATAGTTCTACGCCAATACCAAAGTATCGCCAAGCAATTATTTATATCTTCTTTGAAACTGTAAATGATTTTGTTATTACTCTTCGCAACCTACAGCAACAGGGAAAAGAAAACACTATTGTGCCTAATTGCAGGCTAAGTAGAAACAGAGAAGATTTTTTTTTTTTTTGACGCTATGCTGGCCTCGAGGATATCTATAAATAAAAAGCCTGAGGGCAAATATCTCATTCAGGAGCTTAACTGCTCTCGCACATCCTCGCTATTCTCCAAATGCCAATCATTTGTATTTCTGCTCATCCTCTCATTCATGCATTGTCCTCTCTTCTAATCTTGCTGTTGGGTTATTCTGGTCCTTTCGGCTGGTGTTATTATCAATTTCATATCCTCTTATGCTGCTGCCATTGACCTCTGCTTAGATTCTCTCTCTCCTCACTCTTATATAGAGGAGTGCGCTATACGGCATTACATGGAGATCTGGCTTTCTAACAATGTGCTCTTTCACTTGTGTTTATATGCTTTAACTGCAGGTCTGATTTCTGGAGGCTCAGAAGCAGGAGCAGAAGTCAGAATACGACACCAACAGCTCTATTGTAACTCCTGCCATATGCGATTTAGTGTGCAGGCCACACATCTCTGCAACAGGCGTGCTCAGTTACATAGCTCACAGAGGATTTCATGTTCTTATGACGATTTTTCTCCCTTTTTCAGCTGGGCAGCCCACAGCCATGTGATCTCGCAGTACTGCAGCAGATCGAGAGGAACCAATCACAGACAAGGAACTGTAAACACTAAGAGCGGACAAGAGATATGATGAACATTGGGTGATTTAGCTAACCTTGATTATTCAATGAGCTTCTATTGTACTTCTTTTTCACTTTTGAGAGGGTGAGATTCCTAAGGTTGCTTGGTGGGAAAGTATTAGTAATTGTTTGAATAAAAGTGGATGTGCATGTACCTGAATATGAACTATGCATTTGAAGAGATAATTACACATCGTCTTTTCTATCATCACTGATTGAATCTTTCTGATGACTTCTGCTTGGTTAACTGATATCTGTATGTTCAAGAAAGTGTTTATAGTAATCTATAGAAATATTATTTTATTGTCATGGCTTATTTAGGTTTCTCCTGCAGTCTTTTCTATATAAGGGTTTGCTGACTAAAAATATCCTGTTATTACACTTCATTTGTGTGCCTTTTGTGTTCTGATGGGAAAAGATGATTGATGATAAATCCATTGCTAATAAATTTATTTAAGAGTGGCATGGTTAGTAAGCAGCACTTTAAGAGTTATGTATATATCATGTTGTTTCATTGGTATCTATTTTATGCATCTGAGCAAGTTCTCTGCAGGGGGAAAAATCTAAATAAAAGCAGCAGACGGTAATAATTAGAATAAATAAAACCACAATATCTTTCCTGAGTGTGGATTTACTTGGCTGATTTCTCATTAATTAGATTTTATTTCTCCTTTAAAAATAGCCTGAATCCAGCCTTACCGTCTTCATGACATTGGTTTGACTTTCATTGTGTTTATAGCCTCACTACAGTCGTGCAGGGATTTCATCCAATACCTTTCCAATGGTTCATGTATTTTTACTATATTGGTAGAACCACAATACATTTCCTATGATACTTTTCTCAGTGAGTATGGGACAAGGCAGTTTCCTAATGACATTACATCTGCACACTGCAAACACTCTGCTGGGAATTCACTGCTAGCTCAAAGGAATCTGATGTATCAGGACTCAGGAGCATTACAATAATATTATTTTTCTGGGGAATATGAGAGCACAGAAAAGGAGTCCTGCTATTCCTGCAGTTTGTTCTAATGAGAGCATCACCTGAGGCTCACATGGAGTGTAGTACTGCTCATGAAAAATAATAACCAAGGTTTGAGAAAAAAAGCTGCGGTCTTGTTGTACAATGGTATTTAAAATAAAACTGTGCTTATAATATGCTAACTCACTGCTCCAAAAATACAGCTGCTACATTTTGCTGCTTCAAAAACTACAGATAATGCTAGACAGCTTGCTTGTTGCTATATGACAAGTATGAATATAACATTGTACAGTTTTAAGGCTTTAGATAGCCCTAAGACCTACATTTCTCTGTCTCCCAATGTGTATTTTATTGTCTTTTCTGTACTTCTGCAGAGAATCACAGTGGCACTTATTTTGACAGTTTGATCACCTGGAGGTAAAGGTGAGGGAAATTTGTCTAGATATGGAACATCTTAGATAGAGTTTCCTCCCAGCAGTTTCGCTTCATTTTAAAGTTATAAGAAGGTAGCCTTCTGTATCATCCACAAGATCTTACACATCTTATTGGTTTTGTGTTAGCTTACTTGGCTACATATTTATTATCTACTTTTTTTTCATTTGTGTTTGCTTGTAATTGAAGCTTAGTCAGCTCAAGGGGGCAATTGCTGGCCTAGGTGAGCAGTTAATTGACCTGTGGGAAATACGCATAAAGAGATCTTTAAAAATTCAGCTAAAGAGGTGCTATGATGTCCGATCTCATTGTCTGAGTGTCTTTAGTTTGGTGGGTGGATAGGATAAAGGATATCCTCCTCCACCTGCTCTCTGACTGATGCTAATTTTAGTCTCCATTATTGATGTCAGCTATGTCTAGCTGCCATGGTTTTAGTTTCTCACTGGAACATCACCTGCAAGGCACTGCACTTCTCTAATCTGACATGTTGGATAGATAACACTACAAAGTGACATGGGAAATTTCAGTCATACTACTTGAAAGATATTCCATTCAAGAATTCAAACACTATTTTGATATTTTATTAAAAGGCTCTTTAATGTAAGAAAATTACTTTATTTTTTTCCTGTAGTATTGGCAGTATGCATCAAGAATAACAATACCAGTTTGATTCTAGTCACTTAAGTTGTTTGTCTGCAGCTAGAGTTTTAGCCAAATTACAGTTCAAGTAAAAGAAATACAAGACGGTATATTTGCACTACAGATATGCTTACATTATACTCATTAAAAGTACTGGTCTGGTATTTGGTTGTATGGTACTCTAACCCTGAAAACTAGTGTGTATATTGAGGATTTAAAAAGGTTTTTGGAGATCTTAACACCTTCTAGAACATGCTGTCAGACTTGTATGCTATCTCACTCATTGGTCTCTTTCAAGTTTAATGTGTTTTTGGCTTGCTACTTTACTGGTTTTCGATTAGTGCTGCTTTTCAACAAGCTGTTCTTGTGTCATGATAAGCAGAAGCTTCTCCGGCGCTTTAGAAAAGGATTGTTCTAGACTTTGATGAAGTGAAAGGAAATCGAGTTAGATCCTGATATGCGTCCTGACCGTAGCTCTAGGAGGCCACTTTGATCGATTAAAGAAAAAGAATGCTGCCGCTTGTCCTAGTGTCATGGAGACAAACGTGCACTTGCTTTTTACGTAGCTCACATTTCATTTTATAACACCCTGAGTTTCCTGAAACACTTCCAGTTACCTAAGAGATCTGTTTGATGTTGTAGCGATCCTTTTTTTTTTTTTTTTTTGGTAAACAGCTGTTTCAGTTTTATCCCCCTTTTCCATAGTTTTCTGTGGCTTGTTTTACTAGCCTTCTGTACAGGAGGCCCTGCTGTTTCGTGTGGAGGTGGGTAATATGGTTATTGACCAGCGGCCATTAAACCAGCACTTAGTAACCTGGCAGTGACATGCAGCACAGCCCTCAATCACAGTTTTCAGATACTGCATCATTTCTCTCCGCACTTTTTAGAGCCAAACACATGCATGAGAAGTGAGGATACCTGACTGAAGGGATGAGCCGAAGGATTCTTTCAGGTGTGAGAATCAAAAGGATTTTTTTAAAGAGGGTAGAGCACCCACTCTCTCTCAGTCAAATGGAGATTTGGGTGGGGGTAGAGAGTGATTCATTTTATGTCAAGACCTAAGTAGAGTGCGCATCACTGCAGGCACTGATTTCTAATTTCTGATGGCATACTTCAAAGATCCAATCTATACTTGTCTTCTCTATCTTACTGTACTGGTTTCCTAATGCTCGGCCTCCAATGAAATGCTGGGCCTCTATTTTCGGTGACATGAACAAGCCACTGCTCATGAATGTGCTAAGGCGGCTACAGCTGAGGATGCAGATATGTTTGCCATTATGCCAAGAGGATACTTTCTGCCTGCTGTGAATTTAGCTGCCATTGTGCTGAGCTGTATGGAGGTGAATACAAGTCACAAGTTAATCTTCTGTTTTCACGCTAAATGATTTTGATGATCTCTGTGAGATTAATAAGTATGGTGTGAAGTTTAGTAATTGGAAAATTAGGAGCTACTAGCGTTTAATTTAGATATTAATACACAGACCGGTGCAAGGGCAATTGCCTTGATTAATCCGATTATGTTTTCTTATCCTTGCATAGATTTATGCTTTAAGTATCCGTTCTTTTGGTGCAGTAGCCATATCTGTGACTGGTGATTTCCGACTCCACGCCACAGCTGAGCTTAGGAAAAAGCATGATCCACATGTTCCAGTGTCACCCCATGCAGTTTTCATCCATCGTTACTTGGAATTAATGAGCGCTTTCAAAGGGTGGTGAGCCTGCTTTTAAATTATTGTTTCTACATGCACTGGACCAGACTGCTGTTTGAAATGCATAAAACACTGAAATGACTAAGCAACCTCTTATAAAATATAGTAGTACCATAGTAATGATGTTGTGATTAAGTAATACTACACAAAAGTCAGTTTGGACGGAATAAAGAAGGTATAGATGAATGATGGTGAGCGTAATTGTGGGACTGAGGCAGTAGTGAATATTTCTTTTTAATAGATGGGAGCATTGCGTGTCTCTTCACTCTTGGAATCAAGTGTCTCTTCAGAATGATTAACATCGAGTTATAAATTGACAATTTGCCATTAAATATGTATTCTTTAACGAAGTTGAAACTGAGTTGACTAGCATTGTTGATTAATAACTTAAAAGCTCACAGACATATATTGAAAGATTTTTTGAAATCAAGTATAAATAGGGAACATCTGTATATTTTACCAAGAACTCAAATGTTATTTTACTTTGGTATGAAAGATCATTTTGACTTCTGTGTGGCTACAAAAAAAAAAAAATCTAAATTAAAAGCACAATGAAATCACCTTAAATTCCATTTGAAAACCTGCATATGCTGGCTATTTATGTTTTAAAGCATGGTAGCTGGTTTGCCGGTCCTGAGTAAGATATAGTTGCTCCTGCTCAGCGACTCAGCCAAACTAACTCAAATAGCTACTATGCTTCAAAACATACCTAAACAGCATATGCTTTTTCAGCAAGGTTCCAAATGCACTAGGCCCATAAGTGATTCTTTCCCTGTAGATTTCTGAATCACCCTTTGTAGGTGAATGGATTTCTCAGCTATGGATCATGACATAATTCCTGTGTGCATTTTCTGTGTACACTGTACTTGGTAAATAGCTTTCTCCATCATGTTTCTTTCTCATATGGTTGCATGTGTCAAGGAGAGTTACCAGGTGCAGAGAGGGTCATGACGTTAGTCTAAGGTTTACCTGTGATAAGGTTACTAAGGATTAGTACTAAGAAGAACATGTGCTATAATGTTTTTTGGGTTAAATATTTGAATATTTGCATTTCCTTTTATCTTGCTTAATTCCTGTACTTCAAAAAAGAAGAAAAAAAACATACAATCACTAGACTTACGCTTACTGTGACAGCCAACATTTTAATCCAGGCAAATCAAACAAAGAATATGCTCTCATTATTTCTTAATCACTTATAATTAGGCTAATCAAAGTGCAGTTTAGCAGGAGGAGCAGTATTCTGGGACTTTAGCTAGACAGATGTTAATAGCCTGTGAGAAGGGCAATGCTGATGCCTGGACTGAGTCAGATGTTTTGGCATTGTGCCTGAATGACATCTAATATGGAGCAGGGGAGAGCAAGGGCAAATGTAAGCTGAAGGAGAGCCTTATCCCATAAATTAACAAGCTGGAGAACTACAACATGGGCTGAGTGACAAAGGCAACACTTACAGATGGTTTGAGAGCGCAAGGCCAAACCTGCATCTTTATAGCTTTATAGCATTAGGGCTCTAACTCTTCATTAAAAGCCAAACATAAAGTTGAGTATTTTGGTTTTCTGGTTTAGAAGATCATGTAGCAGTGTTAGATCAAGATCAAGTCTTATGTGTGGGAGATTATTCAGTTAAGGTTAGGTACATACAAGCAATACATAACGTCTGGGTATTAGTTTAGTGTTTGGAACAACGTCCTAATTGCTGCTTTGTGTTTATGTGATGATTTGGCAACTTCTCTCATACACCTACTCAGAATGGTGCAAGGAATCACTTTGATTTTGCTTAAGAAACGACACATACATTGCAAGCTTTAATTTAATCCAAGCTTTAAGCAGTGACCTCAGATCTTCTAAAGATGGCAGTACGGTGATCAAGTGTTCTCTGGGGTCGTGACGCAGCTGTTGTCATAGTGTGAAACAAATGCCTCGCTTAGAATGGAGGTGAGCCAAGGTATTATTTGCAACTGGATTAAAACAGAGGTTTCTTTGGTCTATTGTAAATTACAGAAACAATTAAAGCCTGATTTGTAACTTAAAGTGTGGTTTCTGAGTGAGGTGTTGACTATTATTCTCTTCTTGCAGTGTTTTAAATGTATTTTTCAGCTTTTGAGAATACACTCATGTTCTTACTCTCTGATTAAAAGGAATACTGATTTACAATGGATTAAATTGTATTAATTTTTATATAACTTCCTTTGTATCTGGAACACTGCAGCTGCAAGCTGGGCAAGATGGGCAACAGAGCTGCACAAATCCTCCTCCTCAGGTGGTTCATCCCCATTCACTGCTGTGAATATGTCAAGCTACTTTATTCAACCGAAGGCTGCATACTTGATTTACAAGAACTATGTCTTAAAAACTGTGCTTAATTAAACCATGGCTAATAATGTTTCCTTAAGATGTTAACTTTAGAGATACAAAATTCCATATCTTTGCAAACACTTGCAAAGTTGCTAAACGTATTACTAAACACATTCGTTTTCTGAGAGTCAGACTGCCAAATATTTGTTCAACTTTTGTGTGATATTAAATTGTGCCTGCTCTACTATATTTAGATTTGTTAGGTTTTTTAATTAATACTGTAAAGGGACTGGAGATTGTTTTTTTTTTGTTTTTTTTAAGTTTATTTTAGTTTTTTTGCCTCATTCAAAGTTTAAGCAGTTTATTTAATAGTTTGTTTATTAATTATATAATTAATTTTTATATATATTTCGAAAGATGCAATTACAAATACATCTGACTTTTGTATTGTATAGAATTTGAGTAGAACACTTAGTGCTGCAGTGGATTGCAGAATGGCTCCTGAATATTCAGCTTTGCCATCTCAGGAATAAAAATAATCTTAGTTTAAATAGTAATATTTACAATATTGTTTTTGATGTATTTTAATTGATTAAATTTTGTAAATGCAGCTTGTAAGAGTTTGTTAAAAAAACATTCTAAAATCTACCAACCCCAAGCATTAGAATGGTGTTTAAAACATGAATGTATAATCTATACTGTATAATTCTGCTTCTCTCATTTTAGACTTGAGTCGCACAGCATTATGAATTAAAAATTTTGTGTTGGGTATTAAATACAGCATGCACTGTCTGCGCTTCCTGAGGTAGGTCTGATCAGTCTCCCTGAAGCTCTTCAGTGCTGATGCCCTTTAATAAAATCAATGGCTTAAAAGACTTAATATTACTTAGTAAGTTAATCTACATACACCCATTCATCTTTAGAGGATCTGTATGTGTGACCGGTATATCTCTTAGTGACTGAAAAGCCTACACCAATAATAGCATTTATTTAGGTTGCATCCTTTTCTGATGATGAAAGCTAGAGGCAGGTAGATACTTGGGAGGGATGAACTGTGATAGCTGCAGTGGAAGAGTCTTTTGATTACATGGTGCTTGATGAATTTCATATGGATATTGTTTGTTGTCATAAAATGAACTTGCATTTACTTTACTTGAATGCAGTTCCATATAGATTTTATGAGAGTATATCTTTGTCGTGATATACGGTCTCAAAATTTGATGGCAGATTTCATATTATGCAACTCGAAGGGGTCCATCACCAGCCGAGCAACTGCCTTTGGGATAAAATGGGAGTACTAATGGATAGCTTCAGAATTATAGACCTCCTTTGAAGTTATCACTGTGTGAGTGACAGATGTTGCTGTTGGTTATCAATATCAATCTCCCATGATGCATTTCCAATGAGAGTGATAGAATCAGTGTAACTTTCACTCAAACGGCTACCAAACTGATCTCCACAGCTGTACAGGTTGCACCTATTGACAATACTACCCCCTGCTAAGTCCGGTGGCCTAACCAGATCAATAAATCCTGCCTGTGCTGGGTCCGGAATACTGCACTATACTGCCATTTACAGACCCCAGCATGATTTACAGACTCCCTGCTGCTGAAGTGAGATAAGCAGATGATGTGGAGGATGGATATGGGCTTCTTTATTGTCTATTCTGTAGGAGGTGTCTTGTGAGTCTGTTAAGTGATTAAACCCGACTCTCCTTTTGTGAAACTAAAAGAAGAAATTATTTAATTTTCTTGGAAGATACTAAATTGCAGCTCTCATTTGAGTTCATGGGGACAATTAACACTCTGCACACATCTGTTAGCATTTTTCAAGTAATTTCTGCTGAGAAGATCACAAACAAAAGTTAACATGTGACATGTGGAATATATTGTTTTCATTTGACAAATATATTAAAATAAACTTATTACTGCTGAAAGAGGAAACTTCATAGCTATCATTTAGAATTTTAATGTTATTACTTAACCAACCATTGCTGCTGATACCATTGCGGCAGACTTCATGAGTCACTGAATCGTTTACTCAATTGTTTAAAAAATGCAGTTCTATCAAGACAACAAATGTATTTGTCTTGGTGGTCTGCCACACTGCTGCTGCTGAATTGTTGTTGCTGCTGGTTATCGCAGCTGTTGTAGATTATTGCTGCTGAACTCACCACGGCTAACACATATACGAGTAAAATGCTGCAAGTATTTAAGACATACTGCCGCTGGGTCATGCCAGTAACATTGTGGTTATAGTGTCGACGCCTAACGCAAATGTGCTCGTGGCATACTGCTGCTGCACAATAGCATGTATAATAATTCGAGCTAAAGACAAAACAATACAAAAATGTTAGATTTTGGTTGTATTTATTTTTACAAAAATTGTTCATTAAGGCCTTGTCTAGTAATCCCAATGTCTAAATAGTAATTTAAAATGTCAAAAATTATGTGATGACATCATTTGTATGTTTTCTGAAAAGGGTACATTTGCTCACTACTTGCACTGCCACTAAGGTCATTTCTGAGCACTTAATGGTGTCCCACCTTGCAAACAATCCTCATACATATTTATAGTATATTAGTGTCTATGCAAAATGTAATCTGTTGGTGTCTTGGAGTAGACTTTAGAACTTCACTCATTGTGATTCATTTTGCCAGCTCAGGTCACATTTATCAATTTGGAGGGCTTGTTTTCTGTGTATAGCGATGCAAATGTTACTTATAAAAAAAAAGTTACAAATATTGATACAGGATTACAGGACTGTCTTTGTATAAATATATACATTCACTGTTGAAAATTGTCTGTGTATGACATCTCTGAGCTTCTATATGCGAATATGCTGCATAGTACAGTCCTATTCTGAAGCGGACTTGTTGGTGTCACCATGAACCCAAAATTCTCAGCACCGACATTAATGTGAATCTAGATTTGCATTTCAAAGAAAAGTTGAGTCACCTGTTTTAGAGTACAATCAATATTTCATGCATAAATGTAATAAGATTCATAGATTGCTATAATTTGCCAAGACGTAGTCCTGAATGATTATCCTTTGACTGGATTTTACTGGCGATATAAAATAGATGTCAAATACATAATTAAACTCTTACGTGAAAAGACTTCTGTTGCTGAAATATATTCAGTAGTCCCATGTGAACAAATCAGTGGAATATGAAATTGTGAGCCTTTTGATCAGATTAATACGTCTCTCAGTCAACTAATACTATTATCAAGCATTAACTGCCAAAATTATTCACATGAAGATGAATAGCATTTCAAGAAATTCCAAAATGAATTAATGTTATCATAATATTTCAAATCATTCAGAAAATTTTCTAAATTATGACAGAATTATAACACAACATTTTCTAGCTTGAGCGAATTTTATTTGACCATATAACACAGGATCACTGAACACTGTGTTCCTTTCTCTCAACAGGAATTACCAAGAGTAATACTACGAAGAAAAAAAGGATTATACTCTCAACACAATAGAAACTGCATTATTCTTTGTCCAAATTCAATTGACTCTACAGTCAGACAAATGAGCATTCGCTTTACAACTACAGGAAAAGCAAACTCAGTGAACATGCTGAAGAAAATGATGTTTTGACTGTATATAAATAAACGTTAGCTTTATCTCTATGAGCCGCTGAAATTGAGACACTGAGGTGATGGATCACAGCAATACTTGACACTCTCGTAGCCCTGCTAAACCACCACGCACACACACACACACACACACACACACACGTTTAATTCACATGCACAAACAAGCACATGCTCAAAAGATGAAATTGTTTATTTACTCAATTTTGTAGATATAAAGATATTTGTAGGTGCTAAAAAGAGAGTTTCCACAAATGTTGAGCTTTTTCTGCTGTTAGTCAGGAAATGGCTGGTCTTTGGTTCCTAAGACCTTCCAAAACTCAGCTATTTCCTAAAAAAAAACCACCATTTGAAATGCACTGGACTGTAGAATGTTAAGGTTTGCAGCATGTAAAGTGATGTACAAAGTGTGAAGGGGGAAGGGTGGTTCAAAGGATACCAAGGATACCATGTAGTTTTCAAGGATATTTGGAATGGAACACATTTCCGGAAATGCATTCTTGACTGGTTTTTATGCTCCAGCTCACAGTCCTCTTGTTCAGCACTGACAGATTTGCACCAGTTATAACCGCGATTAAGAAAAACTACATTCACACATTATTAATGATGCATTTTGGCCAAGATGAAAGAAAGAAGTATGCATGTTTTATCAAATATAAAAAGGCAGGAGGATTCATAGGAACATTCTGCTCATGCTTCCTATTCGGTTTAGACTAGCTGACATTAACCAGCACTTTTACTTTTCCATTGCCTTCGGAGAACTACAGAGAGTTGCTATGATTAAAAGGCAATCCTAATTGATATAGACACAATTCAGCTTAGCTGCGAAACAAATCATTTTGCTCCTGGAAACAGTACATCGACTACTTAATAAAGATAAATGATCACAGGGGTAAAGTGATTACAGGTTGTTTGAAGCCGCTTGGGCTGCTTCTTTCAATTTGAAGGCTTATTGGCCTTTTTAAGATCTGTATTGATCAATGATCCATGTATTTCTTAACCAACGGCTAATATCTCTAGAAGCATGAGTAACAGTGAGCACTTTAAACAGGTTTAGTAAAAATAAATGAAGACAGGCACAGGTGAATGGATACTGTTAGGATGGCATTAATTCAAAAGATGATGCAGGTTCCTAAACAGCTGCCTTATTTAATGTGGCGTGCCATCGCAGCTACAACTCTATACACTACTGTCATTATCTTCCCTTTTTCCAACTGTGCGTTGGAACATTTACTATGATACAATAAACGCATAGCTTTCATGTACGTCCTTGCAGGTTGATGTAATGCCATACATTATTCAAACAACTGGTTAAAGATTATTTCTTCAAAAATAATAAATGACTCAGCTAGGATTCCTGGGTGACTTACTTCGGCACCCACATAGATGCTGAGGATTATACTGCCTTAAGTAGCAATCGATATACTAACTAATCAATGTGCCCCTTTAAGTATATGCAGGTTGCAAGTATGCAGCTCTCCTCTTGTCGTAAATAATGGTTTTGGGTTAGCCGATCAAGCTGGATTTTATATTGATCTGAAACATGACTGCTCAGCTACCGTCTGCTTTCTGTCCAGCTCCCTCCTTCCTTCCAAGCTTTGTTTGCTCTCCTCAGATTCTGCCCCATGCAAACTATGAAGGATCATGGAGTTGCATGTGTGCAAATGACTCTGAACAAATATAAATGTATTTTGGGTGTTTTCTTTCCAATTAATCTGTAATATAAGAAATACAATTTTTGACAGCAAATATCCTAAAATCTCAAAATCGATGCTACGTGAAAACAATGGTTTTGCTTGTAGTGTCTTTCCTTAAAATTCAATCCTAGCTCAATCCTCATGGATATTAATTGTAAAAGTTGGTTGGCAGGCAATCCTTTATAATCTCAGACCTGACTGTAGATGATTGCGCCTGTATAATCCAAATATGCTCCTGAGCCTCTGAAGCTATGTAGTTAAACTTTCAATATGATTTACTGAGGAGATTTTTTATTTATCTCAGCAATAACTGAGACCTGTGAAGAGGTTTTGAATACTTACTGGGTACGGCAGGATATCACAGACAAACTACACTTTATTTATCTATTTATTGAAATATAGTAATGCTGTTTTTATGAAGGATCTAGTACCAAAGATTGCAGTGCTTTGCTGTTTTACCATTTTATCAAATTAAATAGTGACGGAAGTGATTTGTATTTCTGGAGCAAGTTAACCAGGAAATCATAGTCTGTAATAATGCCAGAAATATTTCACGCTTCAAAGACAGATTGTGCTAGCATAAAAACAGCTGAACTATTTTTTTATTTTTTATGGAAGCAATCTTTCAGATATGAAGCTACGGTGCCTCTTAATAACACATGAGAAGGTAGAAGCAGACATCTGGGTGATAGTATAATAATGAACAGATGTGTGTGTTTCACCAAGATCATCAGTTAGCTGTGTGACTACACATGTTATATTGCATATTATTAAACCCATATGAAACATGCTGTCTACCGTTGTTCAAAAGTTTAGACATTTTTATGATATTGAGAAGACATCTCTTTCTGCTCACTAATGCATTTATTTGATCATTAAACTAATAAAATAAATAAAGTAAATAAATACAATTATTTTATATTGTATAATTTAATAATGAATGAATGAATGAATGAATTAATTAATATTAATATATTTATATGTCATTTATTGATGGCAAAGCTGCATTTCCAGCAGTCATTACTCTAGCCTCAGTGTCACATGATCCTTTAGAAATCATTTTAATATGCTAATCTACTGCTCAAGAAGTTTTCTTTTATTAACAATATTGAAAACAGTTAAGATTTAACTTGGAAACTGAGATCATTTTTTTTCTGACACAGGATTCTTAGCTGAGTAAAATATAAACAAAATCACCATTTATTTGTATTATAAATAATCCTTATATTAATAATAATTTTATATATATTTTAGATATATTTAAAATATAATTTGAACAGTAGTATAGAATTAAAAAAATTATGTATCGATTTGAGAGAGCAGCTTGTAATGGTGATAGAAGTGCAAAAGAACATATAGCTTTTAATGTCTATAGTCATTTCCAAATAAAATGATTTCTAATAAGATTTAAATACAAGATTTCTTAAGACATGCTTAACCTTCTTGTCTGTGAAGACGGACCATCTAAGCGTGGATTTGAAGCAGTGTCTTGTTTAATACTTGACTCTGCATCGCGGATAGACAACGCTTGTCAGACGCTCTTTCCTCAGCAGACGAACACACTGCAACCTCACACTCACAAGACACAAGAGAATATGAATATAACCACATGTTTGTGTATACAGGCTCACTGGAGTCACATTGTTCACGAGAGACCTTCATATGTCACCTGTTTCTTCAGAAAAAATATTCATTGGATTAACAGGGCTTGTGGCCATATTAGACTCCATTTGCCTAATGTATTAGGGTCAAACAGCCTCCAAGTGTTTTGTATAACACCTGTGTGGGAAGTGTTTTTATTGTAAGGAGTTGATTAAAGATGAGACTCAGGGTCATGCCAGCCCAGTGGTTTTTAGAAGGGAAAAAACAAAACACGTCACTAATAAAAGTGGCATTGAATTGAAGTGTCCTTCTATAAAGTAGCTTCATTTAGTTAGCTACTGGAACTAGTTTGCAAGGAGAGCCTTTCGCAGTCAAATTATTTTGAAGTGTCACTGTCTCTATATCGCTTTTTAGATGAATGAATCCACTTTGAATTTGCTTCATTATGTTTTTCTTTGATTTAACTTCTTTTGAGCTTCCACTTCAATGAGAAAACAATGCAGTTGCATTAGATTTATCACTGCATAATTGCAAAAGCTTTGACATTGCAGATTTAACGCGAATCTACCTACATTTAAACGCAGTCTTAGTATGACATATCTGTGCTGCGTTATTTCATTTCTATTTTATTGAATTATAAACGACAATAATTTGAGACATAACGCGGTCTTCGATGTTTAACTGTCGAATACGTCGCGTAAAGGACGCTTTGATTTGTGTTTAGTAGTACAAATGGGACAAAAATTTGTGGGGGTTACTGGGTTTGTAGAAAGTATTTAAGAAAGCTAGTGAGCAATTATTTTAAAATTACTAGCCTACAAATACAGTCTCTGGTTTATGTTAAAGCAGCGCAGTAATTGCCAAAGATTAATGTATTAATACATACAGTTTTTTGTGACATGAGCTAATTTATTTATATCATTTGGGATAGAATATTTGTAGAATGATCTATGAGTAATAAAATACCTCTATATATGTTTTCTACCATTGTTAAAAATGTAATCAGTGTGATATTTGCTTTGTTAGAAACATTTGTTTTCCCATATCCTGACCACAAATCTCTTTATTTAGAGGCCCAGTTATATTAATTCTTTTCTCTTGCGCTCTCGTAAACATTTAAAATTGTTAGTTGACGAAACAATAAGCTTCCATTTTTAAGAACATTTTAGGCCTGTATAATTTCTGCTCTGTGAAAAGATGTTGGTTATTCTGTTTAATTACAATAAATCCTATAATTGAAGTCTTTGTGTTGGATCTTTTCTGTATAGTAACAGACAAATTGTTGTCATGTATCACTGAAAAGAAAATGGTGAAATACCATTCCTCTGCACGATTACATTACATGCAATTTAAAATGTGAATCCTTCTCTTAATCTGCAATCATTCATAGCTAAATAATGCAGACATATATTAACCATCGGATTACTAATTTCATAAGATACATTGAGTCTGACATTATTTTCATATGATTACTAAAGATTTTTTTATGTTCAAGTGTCGGCTGAGCGTGTTAAAAGACGGACTGCTTTCTTCGGGCCAATTTAAAGATGTTTCAAACTGGCTCTGTGATAAATTTAACTATAAAAACTAATTGTACAGCTCAACACTGAAAGAAATAACATGATAAAGCAGTTTTCATGCCACATGAGTAGGCTTTGTTCAAGGTGATGAACTGCAAACTATCTAAAATGTCTGATCTTAGAAATGGAACTGGCTGTGCCGCATTTCAAAAACAAGCCAAATATGTAAAAATATCATAATGTCGAGCCTATAATAAAATCACACAATAAATTGATCTGGATTTAAAATATGGTTAAAAATGATCTTACTATAATTGTATATACCAAATCCATTCCTCAAGAAGAAAAAATACAGTATATATCATGTGAGTACTGCAAGCGTGTGATATCTTAAATGCAGAGCGGTGCAGATTTGCTGTCTCAAGGAAAAAAAAAATGATATAGGTTTTTTTGATATATAAAATTCAACTGTAGGCAGGATTCACTGCACTTCTCTACAGATAAAATGTAAATGTCTCATAGGCAGGCACACCAGCTCAGGAATGTTGAATATACTCTCAACAAATTCAGGCCTTGAGGCAAGGACGTGAATCTCATTAGCCCCTTTAATGTACATATAAATTGTATAAATAGATTATGAGCGCAACTAAGACTGGATTTTGAAAGAGTTATACAATTAAAGGACATCTTGCATAAATGCTGTATAATTCCATTACAAAGCAATCTTACATATTGTGCAGAGCGTTAAAACTAATTCATTTTCAATATATGAAATTTGCACTTCACTTAACACTCTCCTTGAGAAACAAATCGGCTGTGGAATGGAGTGCATGACTGATAATAAATTTCCCAGCTGAGAGTACTGGTTATTTTAGCTAAGAATTTAATTTGAATAATCACTTTTTGGTCTGAAGTCAGTCTTCTGTATGTTTTGTTATGCAATGTTTTGATCTGATTTTCAGAAAAGAAAGGTTTGTGAGAACAAAGAGTACACTGGCAGCAGGAACAGCTTGGGGATAGAGGTTCTGCACTTTCAAAGATATTCAGAAATGGTCATCTGTCTGCTGCAATGCAAGGAAAATTATGAGTTGATGCATGGCAAGTGAGTACAACATCTGCTTCCTCCCTAGATACTCCTACTATCAACGCCTTCTGTGCCGCTTTCAGAATTGTAGGTTTTAATACATCGATTTATCATTTATATTTGACGCAGTGAACCACCATATTCTCCCCAGACCTGCAACTACTGCACCTTCCTAGTTCAAGTCTTACCTCACAAGTGTCCATATCACATCAACCAATGGTGTGCCCTATGGCTCTGTTCTCGTCCCCGTCTCTTTACACATACATGACCTCACTTGGCCCAATCATGGAGGCACATGACTTCAACCATCTCCACTGCAGACAATACACAACTGTATCTGTTTTATTCTGCTAATACTGCAAACTGGGCATTTATGACACAAATATATTTCTCTAAACTATAAATACACTGGTTTTGTAGTGCAACAGTTTAACCATTTCATGTACTTAGTTATTTATGTAACGTGGCTAATTAAACAGAAAATAGCTTGTTTCTACAGTGGTGTAATTTTAAACTGTTTCTAAATACTTACCCTCATTTATATGTGTAAATCTAACAGAAACTTTAATCAATATATTGTTGAATTCAGATGCAATTGATGACCTTACTGCGTGTGAACAGAAAGAATCTGCTTGTAACTCCTAACATTGCAGCTGACTTTTCATTATTTACACTAAAATGATAATGCCAATTAGTATATTTGTGCACAGCTGGCGCCATCTGCATTTTTCAACAACATTTGTATCACAAAAACGGAAAGGGAACTATTGTACATTGGTACAATTATTGTATTCATTGATACTCGGCAATGATTCATGATCAGCACTGAAATGATCTGCTGACCAAAACTTTGAGAGCACAGTTAAATAATACTGCATCTGTCCAAAAAAGCAATCTTGAGGCCGATTTGTTAATGCCAGTTATTTCCTTGTAATCTTACGTTCCTATTGTTTATTGAGTTTAGGTAGAGGTTATGCTATGTTTTGTGATCATTTATCATACTTAAATTCAAACATGCATTTTTCCCAGAACTAATGAAAGTTTCTATGCTACAAAAAGGTATTTTAAAATAGCATGAGGGTGCACTTGCACAAAAACAGAGGAGAAAATTGGGCTGTTCCAGCAGCTGTCACATTATGTTCCAATTTAGCCTCCAGCCATAAGATTGTATACATATACTTCTTTAAAATTAAAACTGACTGAAAATACAATTTAGGCTGACACTGAAAATTACATAGATTACAATTTATTGAATGATCAGCTTTTAAACAGCAAAGATGCTTTACAAATGAGATGCTTACAATGCTGGAACAAAAGAGATGTCTGTAATATAGACATCTAAACGTGTAAACCTAAGACAAACAAAAAATATTAATTTTTCTGCATAAAACAAAAAATGTACAAAGTAAAAATCAATACAATACAGTTGTTTGCTGTAAAAAGGTAAGCCTCACAAATTGTAATATCTTGTAATATATTACAAAGTTGTATTATTATTTTTTTTTTTACTTTATTTTGAGTTTTAAGAGTTTTTACTCAATTTTCTTTAATCGTAAATGAAATTGAAAGTGGTCAAAAGTGCAATGAATCACTGCAGGTAACTTTGCACCGCCTCTTTAATTTTTCCATTTAAAGAAATTAAGGCAGCAATGAAACTTCAGTTTTAGTGGGTTATCTACAGTGAAAAAGTTTAATATGAACTTAAAGGAAAGCACAATGAAGACGCAATTTCCAAATCTTCTAGAATGTTAACTAATGAGTCAGTAACTAACTTTTCTTCAAACTTGTACATTAAATCATTTAAAATATTTCATGTGTCCATTTATAATACATGCAAAGTACAAAAATACATCAAGGACGTTTTACAAACAGGCCCTCAAATATGAATCTGACTTTTTCTGCGTGAACAAATGAAGCTATGGAAGTGCAATGGATAGCTAGTTAGTTCATGCTTGTTAATTCTACATGTAGTAGGTTTGAGTCTCTGTGTAAACAGACAAAACCTTGATAAACACAACTAGAAAACCCACCTCCTAAACGGATGAAACTTTTGCCTCGTAGCGAACGCCTATATATACACAATTAAACGCGACACCTTTGGCTCATTCTCGACAGAAAACGTATTCGTGTGGCGCCTGTCCAGATTTTGTCCCTCGTTTGGGCCGTTGCTGGAGTAAGGCACGTGCCCGTGGAGCTGCACGCGACCATACAGCTTTCAAACTCCGACAGTTTGTCAAAAGCCTGCTCGAGAAAAATTGTACTTCAGATAATAGCGCGATGTGTACCTCTCCGGAGGGCGGTCCGGGTCTCTGCTCTCGTTCAAAGTGTCTCCGAAAACCTCCTTAGCCAGAGAGGTCTTCCGCACACTGTGATTCTCGCGACCTGCCTGAATTTGGCGTCCGTTTAGGCGTCTCTTCCGATCGTGCATGATCCCGGTAACCGACTGCGATGTAGCCTGACTTTTGGATTCGAGGGAAGGAGAGGAGCGGTGCTGGCGACGGACACGCGCGAGGCGTCGGTCCTACCAGCGGAGGCGCGCTCGGCTCTCCGAGCCACTCGGGCAGATCTCGTCGGTGATGGGTTGTCTCTTACCTGCCTTTTGGGACTCAGGAGCCTAGACAGGTCCTGCAGCTGGTGCAAACTCAGCTTCCCGCTGTAATCTGCTCTTCTCCGGAAAATAAGTCAGGCAAAACCAGATTTAGATCCTGCAGGTAGTCTAAAATGTAGCGGGAAAAGAAAAAACTGTCCTTGTCCAGAAATAGCGCCCTTTGCCGTCCCGCAAGGTGCCAGCCTGTCGGCGTCTTCTTACTTCAAACATGTTCCACAGGAGAGAATCCGGCACGGCTATTAAAGTCGTGCGTCGCGTCATACGCACCCGTCCTCCCACATTTAGTTCAATAAATATCAGAAAAACGGAGAGGCGGAACCCGCGCCGTCTGATAGTCCACACTGGGTCTGGGCCAAAGCCATCGCGTCTGTTCAGCTGATGCGCTGGTTATTCGCGACTTTTGAGCAACGGGCTTCAAAGACTCGAGATAAGGGCAGATGTTTGTTTAAATAGGTTGTGGAGGAGAGAAGACGGTTGATGCTAATGCTTTATTGGCAAAATGGGACTAACTGTGCCGGTGCCTCCTGCTGTCAGTGCCTTTAAACGCTGTGCTCTGACTCTTATCTGAATTTGGCGTTTCTTTGAAACTCGTGATATTTGAGAATGCACTTGCACTTAAAATGTAGATAATGGGGTTAAAAAGTAAAGACATTTTCCCACGCGCCGAGGGCAACATTGCTTATAAATTACAGTATTGACATTTTCTGCCACGCGCTCCATATGACAAAGGAGAATAGCGCATCTTGTGGTATAACATTGACAAATGTTAGCTAGTCTTCTACAAGCAGAGTTGAGATTGACAAACAGACAAAAAAAGCTTAGGTTAGTGTTTGTTCATACTTCTTTTTTCAGAAAGACATTCAATCATCTGAATAATCACATAATGTGCCCCTATTATGGGTTATAAAAGGTTAATATTTTGCCTTGGGAGTTCGAATAAAGTTGTCATGCTTACAAAGTAAAAAAACACTTTAATTTTCTTATAATATGCATTTATTTTTACATTTTACCTCAAATCATCTGCTCAACGAGATTTTTACATTTTTCCCCAAACCTCCAGTGATTGGTCGACTTACTTAAATCAGTTTAGAACTTTAAAACCTTGTACCTACTCCACAAAGAATAAATTTGGCATTTTTATTCAGCCTAAGTGGGCGGCAACATGCTAATGTTTCCATTTTAAGTCAACAAACGGGCTTGGGACTTTTTCAGCAATGATTAATTTTCTACTTTCTTTGAGAGATACACTTTACACAGTGCACTTTCAGATTTAAAATGTCGCAGGATGTTTTCTATTCACTCACATGCATAAAATGATATATGGCGATACCTACATATATCAAGTTCTGCAGTTGTGAACTGGCCACTGTGTTTCCATGGTTTATCAAACGATAAATCTAACCTGTAATAAGTCAAATTCATGCACTGAAACATTGTTTCAATATGTCAGCAATATAATATACTGTATGTTAGGCTATCATCAAGTCCTTAAAATCGCATCATGCAAATGCATTGTGTTTTAATTTAACAAAATAGTAAAGCTGCAAATAATATATATATATATATATATATATATATATATATATATATATATATATATATATATTACAATTTAATTTGACTTTATTTGAATTTTTTGTATTTAATCATAATAATCATATTATTATAATATTAATATATATATATATATATATATATATATATATATATATATATACACTATTACATAGTATATACATAGTAATATTTACTAATTTAAAATGCAAAAGTTCAAAACAAACTTTGACACTTTAATACAGCAACAACACATGATTTATTGAATAATGCTTAAGCATTTATGGAAAGTAAAACAATCCAAGGAATGCAACATTCTCCTCATCAGTAAATATACCTAGCTTGATAATAAGCAAAACGCCTGGACTGAGAGTCAGGACAGGGACTAACAACAGAACAGGGCTAGAAGAAGCTGTCAGACTAAACTGACTTGGGCTGGAGCTAAAGGCATCTGTAGCACAAGAAGGGTGGAATTGCGAACATGTTCACAGGAGGCAAACAGGAACTTCAAGACTTACCACTGTATAGTTATATCATAAAAATGAGAGTAAATCTTACTCTCTGATTAATTATTCCGTGACTCTAAAGAATATCAAACCCAGTGTTTTCCAGCCCTGAGGCACACCAGGCCGCGCAATATTACTAAAACAATATTACAGTTTATCTTTCTGTCACTTTTACAAAGGTCATACCATGTGGATATTATGAGGAACTAGTAAACAGACAGAAGACGGTTCCAAAAATTGTGCAAAAGAAATTCTAGATTAAACAAATGCTGAGATACACTTTAAGTGGCCATACAAGTTCATGAAATATGACGACTCATCTAGATTTCATGATTCGATGATGGACTTATTTTCATTTTCTCATTTCATGAAAGCACTCTGTTAATATAAAATGATTATAATAAAACAAATGTATCTACTTGTCTTTAAGTGCTGTATATTTAAGATATATATATATATATATATATATATATATATATATATATATATATATATATACATATATACATATATATATATATATATATATATATTATACATATATATATATATATATATATATATATATATATATATATATATATATATATATATATATATATATATATATATATATATATATATATATATATATATATATATATACATTAGTATGTACAGTAAAGTATCTAATTAGCTACCATGTATGGGCACTATCTGTAAAATGAGTTGTCTGTATGTACAAACTAATTTCTATTAATACTCAGGTAAGTACTCTAGTGTTACTTCACTCATTTGCCTGTAGGTACAATATATGTACTCCTGTATGTACCAGGAAAGCACACATATCGGGGTAAAATACAGCAGTGCTACCACTCTTTTCAAAAATGTGTGGGCATGATCTAAATGTTAATGTGTAAATGCGATAATGTCTGAATAATAATTCAATATGTATAATGCAAATTGTTATTATTGATTTGGCGGTTTCACTTTCTGCATAAATGTTTTATTTACAAATTGTATTTTGTCGAACAAATCGCAAAAATCTAAATATTAGTACGGTTCAAAATGAACTAATTGTGCAAATGTGAACCGCAATTAAATATATGAGGCTGTTTCAAATTGTGAAACAAATGCATCAAGCATCATTACTAACTTCGAATTTGATGGTTGGCGACCCATTTCGCTCGTGAGGAATATATAAGGAAGTATATAAGGGGAAATATCACCACACTGGAACTCACAGTAGGATTCAGACCTCACATAATGATGAAAAGAGACTTCCAGTCATTTATTTCTTTGCAGATTTGCTTCTTTTTTTGCAGCTATTTTACACGTATTTCTTCTTTTGCTACATTTAAAAATTCGAATTATTCAAATATTTACGCCATTGATGTACTGTGCAAGATATAGTATAAATTAAAATGGCAATTGTTATTTTCTAGGAGTTACTGAGAGTTTTGAGCAGCAGTGTCCTGTCTGAGCACATCTCATCTGGATAGATGAAGTGATAAGGAGGAGGCGAATGATACTGACACATCAGAGTGGGATTGCTGGGAACAAACACCCCAGTCTTCAAATACAGTGCTCAGTGCAGCTGGCAAGGATAGTGTTTACGAGAGGAATATTTTTCCTTTGTCCTTTTTGCCTTCTCATGTTTTATGCACTTTGATCATTTTTAAATTAGAGGCAGCAAGCACTAGAAAACAGCAAGGTCTGGGCCAGACCAGGATTATCTTCCACCTCACTATGCTGCCTCGGTTAATGGAGTTGGGCAGGCTGCTTGGCCAGTCACGCTCAGATACTCCAGAATAATATAACCGTGATAAAACACTAACTTTTAAAGCACGCACTGATAATGGGATGTGTCTGATATAATAGGTGCACTCTATGACTTTGATGACACCTGGCATCCAGCCATCACCCTCTGAGTTACCTGCGGTCCTCGCATCATTAAACTGTCTGCTAGTAAACTCCTCTGGCCTGAGCTGTTGTTGGCTTTTCAGTGTAGGCATTGAGGTTCAGGGGAGACTTCTGAGGTTTCTAAAGAGGCACAAATATCTCTAAAAGGTAACAGTATTTGTATACAATTGCGTACTATATGATGCACTATTTAAAAATAAAACCACAAAAGATGTATCTTAATTTGAAAGATAATCGTGATTTGATTTCAAAGCGACAAGTATGCATTTTCAATCTTAGTAACTGGGGATGAAAGTGAAACTTGGTAAATAATTTATTTTACATCTATTAATTGATTATTACTCATATTACTAGAATATTAGCTATTTATTCTACATCTTAATCCTGACTAATATTTCATTAACAAATGATCTTGTTAACTATTAATACAGCAAATTAAGAATTTATTGAGTTTATTGAAATGTTTTAGTTACGCTTAACAAATGTTACTCTATTCTAAAACTGTTACCAAGATTTCTGATGTATGTTTGAAGATCAAAGTAATTAATTACATCTGTGAATTCATCTCTGCTCGATTTCAGCATTACCCCAGCCATCAGTGTCATATGCATCAATGTTAAAAAGTGATGGTATAAAATGTGATGTTTGTTTTATAGTGTTTATTTTCTTTTTGATACATTTTCATGCATCTATTTAAAATTGTATTAACTCCAAATATTTGAACAGCAGTACATTTCTAACTGTTGGAATGTGCATAAAATATTTCACTAAATATTTTATAGCTGTACGCATAAAAGTGCAAGCAGAGCAAATTGTTTGTTAACAGCTCTACTGGAAATTGATTTTGAAGGCAAATATGTCTTTCCTCACCATTACTGCTTAATAACTAAAAATCTATTTATTTTTAATTCACGTGACACTCTCAGATCTCCACCCGCCTGCAGCTGTTGGGATTTTGCGGCGCGCTGCTGCTACGGCAAAACTTTGGGTCTCCCAGCTGCCCAGAGCATAGCGGCTCTAGCCATAGCGTGCTCATTCGCCGGAGCACCCATGGCAAACGCTGGGCGCATCAAACTAAACTCTCTACATGGGCAATGCTGCCCTGGGGTCTGGAGGCTTCCCAACTTGCTTTCCTCGGCCTGGAGGGTAATATGCAAATTCTGGACCTGAATCTGGCTCGGGCATTCTATCCCGATTATGTCTCGCCCACTGGCTGAGGTCACCCCTACTTCTCATTACAGCTGGGTGTTGAAGATAGAACATTGCACAGAAGCGCCTTCCTCGCCCATCTCGGGATGCACTGGGTGGCCGAAGCAGCAATAGAAGCAAGGGCTAAAGTTTTGGACAAATACCAATGCGGATCTTAATCAACCAAGAAGATCACTCCTCAGAGTGCCTCATCCAGATATGTAGACTGCCCTCTTCCTGTCAGCGAGCACCAGGCCAGACATTCATTCCAGTTCAACTGCTGCACCGCTAGCTGCTAGATGGAGAGGTCACTGGCCGACTCCTTCAGCAAAAGCCAGATGAACAGGAGTGCCCTAAAGGAGATGCTTCTGGCGCAGCTGGAAAATCCGCGCAGTAAGATAATCACTCAAGCTTTGAAAAATGTACTGTGAAATTGCAGTGGAGACAACTCCAGGGGAAAATTCACTGCACGCTGCAACACTTTTTACGGTCACTGAGGAAACCACGAACAGCGAGCATCTGCTGATAGTTCAGGCCAATGCTTTGACTGTGCCTCCACCCTGAGGTTGTGGAGGGCATGATGGCACTGTAGACCATCTCGACGCCAGTCAAGACTGGTCTCACCGCTTTGGTCATACATGCACTTTAATAAGCACACGATGCACAGATATGAGCGCCGCTACTCAGCTTCCGCCTGACCACATCGTGTAATGTAGCATCGTTTGCTTAATAGGAAGCATCATGTTGTCACACTGAAACCTCTGTGGTGTTGTGGTGGCTTAAATTCCTCTGCATTCTGCATTTTATAATACAAACTTACTGTTATTAAATCACAATTTGGTGATTATCAGTTATTAATTTTTGACCATATCTATATATTTGAGCAAGCATTTTGAGGTATTCCGACTAATTTGGAGTATTTCTGCAATGTTGATTTTTTGTTCAAATACACAGCATTAAGTAATAATGTTCTTCATCACATGTAGCTTTTTCCGGGAAATTATGCAAGTTCCTTTTCTCACTTTGTCAAACTGGAAAGTGGAGGGAGAGTTTTCGCATTTCTGGAATGAAAGTTTCTATATCACTTTCTTCAAAACATTTTTTAACACCACTATGCATTCTGCTGTTTCTGTTTTTTTCTGATCCATGTTGAAAATATTTACTTACATTTATTGTTTATCCAAGTCATTTATATTACCATAACATTGACGCTGACACACATTATTGCAACTTATATATTTTCTTTAAATGTAAACAAATATAAAAATTATTTAAGGTAAATAATATCAAGCCATCAGAGTTACATGATCTCTTCAGAAATCATTCTAATATGCTGAGTTCAGATCAATGTAATGCACTTACTGAATAAAAAGTACTTCTGAATAAAAAGCCATGTTAAAATTTCTGAAATAAGAATGACTCCATCATTTTGTTTGTAACAGCTCCAAGAGACAAAAGCTAATTGTTTATTCAGACGCTGGAAGTGTTATATACAAAACATTAGAAAAGACAGGAATTCAGCAAGTTTCCAGCACCTCCTGTATCATCTCTCCACCCCATCAAATATTTCCTTATGAAGTGGTGCTTTTGCACATGAAAGCACAGGTAGGTGATAATCTTATTTTTCTCTATCGACATGAGCCTATCTACATGCTTGTAGATGTGCTTTGCAGCTAAGCTGAGAAATATTTCTCCGTGAGTGTCTGGAACATCTGGATACTCTGAAGCCAGTGATTCAGACAGTATGCCTATTAATGTCATTCTTTGTGAATAATACAGAAACATAAAAATAACACAAGACTTTGTATAAACAGAGTTCTCATTTCTTCTCTGGTTAAAATCAGTTTTGCGCTCAGATTCTGGGCGAAAAGAGATCATTCCAATGATCTGCAGCATCAGATATCTACAGCCTACAATAATAATAGTTTATGTACAAATTATTCATTATTATGCATTTAGGAAATGGCTATGCTACTACATTTTGTAAACGCTAAGAACATTAAAGGATTGTTTGATATAAAGTTCAAAACAGGATTAGTTAACTAAAACTAAAACCATAAAAAAAATTATAAATCTAATTATTATTTTTTGTGTTATTTTATTTCATTTAATTTAACCTGATTTACTAAAAATAACATTAAAACTGAAACTAAATTATTTATAATACAAAAAAATTATTAAATAATTAAAACTTTTCATAGAAATGAAAACTATAAAATAAAAAGAAACAAAAAAACTTTATATTTGTAGCTCTGTGTCATTACTTTCAATCAGCTTAACGCTAGTCTCAAGGAAAGTAATAATTTCTTTCTGACACCGCACATTTCGAGTATGAAATGCCAGCCAAATCTAAGCACAAGTTTGCAAATGAGTTTGATCTGTACGCAACTTTATGTTTCCTAAAAGTCATATGATTTACCTTTCATCCTTGTCATGGCCAACAGTCACTTACAGCCGGGGAAACCTTAGCAGCTGTGCACAGGTGAGATGCAGCATGTCGATGGGCTTTTCTCAGCGTGAGTACCCAGCACGGTTTTAACCTGCTCATTGACCGAGCAGTCTTTACTCTGGGACAGCCCAGCCACACAGATCTCCACTGCTCCAAAGCCACCTACAAAGCATTGTTAAAACGTTACTAATCAAAATACTGAACAGAAGAGCAAATTAACATTCTTTCGAAGCAGCACGCTAACCAGGGAAGATGATGGCATCCAACCTTTACGTCGAGCTCAGAGAGGTCCTGGATGTCACCCCGCAAGTCTGGCGCTCCACGTTACATTTCTTCCTCTGCTGAGAGCCTTCAGGTGATCTACAACGCATCTGATCAGCAAGTTGGGAGCAAATATCTTCACCTGTGAGAAAGTGTTAAATTACGTTACTTCACAAGGCAGGTAGGAAATATTTTATCAGAGGAAGTTACAGTGTGTTGCAATCTATTCATATGGTTGTGCGATGTCCGTGTTAAATAAGTGGATCTGATACAAATAGAATCAACTAGTCATGTGCTCTGTAATCAACTGTTAGATGCATTTGCATTACGTTATGCTCTGTTATGACCTCTGCTGATGACCTAAGCAGTGGAGATTGTTAAAGGTTAACATGTAAACTTACAGTAGCTTTATTGACGGCTCAAATGAATCCAGAACGGCAGAAGCCTCGTGGATTTACTTCCATCAAACACACCGCATCCTGCCAACACCTCACAGCTACACGCTTTCCCATCCTCTGTGCAAACGAAGTCGCAACTCAACGAAGACAGCAAGGAATTTGAAAGGAACTTCAAGTGTCGCAACGCTACGCGCGCCTCTACTCGCTACGGAAGAGAGTCACAAATGAATTGTTCATTCGATTCGGATCTTTAGTGACCTGTTGAACAAACATGACTGAACCAACTGAGAATCTTCTCTTTTTGAACATTTTTGTTTGTTTGTTTTAGACAAGGGGGAAACACTAAGAGATTAATTAGAAATGTATTTATTTTTTTAATGTAACAATTTGAGTTCAAAATCACTTTTGAATGAACATTTTAAAAGCAGAATCATGCAGTAACACATCAATTATTAAATAGTACTTAATAAATATTATTAAATAGTATTTAATACAAGTTTAATAAAACAGTTTGTTCTTGTAGATTTATTAAAGTTATAATATCGATGTAGCAGGAACGTAAATAATTTTTTAAACGGTTGTTTGAAAAGAACCGCTCTAAGGCTCCGGACCTTTATTTTGAATTACTTTTTTTTTTTTTTTAACAAAGAGCCGTTTTTTCCTGTTTCAGTCGACATATTTGACATCCATGCATGTAGTGTAGTTATTGTTATAAAATGTTTATCCTTTGCCAACGTTTCGCACAATACGGGTATATGAGTAAATACATTAAATGCCTTAATCCTGTGGTTCTATATAGTCCACTTATTTAGTGCTGCATTGGGCATCATTAATTTAGCTAGCCAGCTAGCTTAAGTTAGCCAATAACCTCCTAAGCAGCATCCAAGTCAACTCCAGACAGTGTGTAATCATGGCAGGGGGCTTTATCGAGCTCTTTTTAACGTCGGCCTCCGGTGTGAGAAATGCAAGATTATTTCAATTTTATTGTGATAGTTTATTTAATAACCATGTCAGAAAAGTGTTTTAACACAATCTTTTTAAATCCTAACTGTAGAATCTGACACAAGCCATATATCGTGTACTAAATTCACTAAGAGCCGCATCTCTCTCCACAGGTATGTGACGGTTCAAATGTACTTGTTTTAGCCAACCAGTTTATTGAACGTAATATCGCATAATATTTTCGTCCTTCAGGCATTTGAGGAACGGGCAAAAGAACATGACAAGTATGGTGGGTGATCCAGAACACCTAAGCATAACCGCATATATGACAAGGGTTAAAGCACAATGAGACGACCCTATTGGGAAAAGAAGGTTGTAAGAGCTTAGGCTTATGAAGGTGGGAGGATATTCCTTTTTCAATTTTAATATCTTTAGAAATATTATTTAATATATCACTTTCATCATCAGGCACATGAACCTCAGATTCACAAGAACATCCTATCAGTGAACAATCTACTGAAAATCGTTAAGCATCTAGTTAGGTAAGTTAAGACTTATACATTTTGACATGATTAAGTGACCAATTGAATTAAATTAAATTTATCTGCAGTGATTGAACCTCTAAGCTTCCCTATGGATTGCCTGCTGAGGAGGACATGGCTAACACGATCTGAATAGCAAAGGGAGCTGTGGTGAAACGTCTCCTGAAACCCCTTGAGCAGAAAAAAAGCCATTGAGTCATAGTGTTTTTTGTGGCCTACTATTTGTGCTGTATTTGTTGTTTAATAAACATTTGAATATCATCCACCTGTACTGTAGCTCAAACAGTGGCATTTTCTATGAAAAGAAAAAACTGATCACATGGAAATGTGTATTTAGAATTAAATTATTACTCTACATAGTCAACTGCATGAATGTAAAATGTAAATTACTGTGATCTTTGTCTTCTACAAAACATCAGTCACCCAGGTGATGTAATTTTTGCCACTAATATGTTCAGGAGATAAATATCTATTGACATGAACAAAAAGGCATATATATTTTTTAATAAGTCATGTACTGCTATAGTGCCAGAAAAGCACATCCTTCACATCAATGGGAGAAAGAGGTAATTTTGGTGGAATACAGAAGGCTTGGTTTCCTTGGCACTTGTTCGGATGCTCACTGAGCTGAGCATCAGTCCATCAGAGGCAAAGAATGAGTTCGTGGTTTGCACCATTGTTTAAATGCTTCTGAATTCCTCTTATCTTACAAAAACACAATCTTCTTTAGATAATAAATCATAAAGAAAGAACTCTTCACCAGAATTATGCTCATAGAAAAGTCATTTACTTGTAAATTAAAATTAAGAGATATGAAATGGAAGTGTATAAATACTTATCAGGTGGTATTCAGTCATCTTAGAATGGGCAAATATACAACAAAAAGGTGATAGAAGAAATTAAATAGACACTGCAAAAAGAGAAAAAAAGTGACTAATGAAGTGGTAAGTGCAAGACGAGGGGACTGTTATGTAGGAAGCCCTGAGAAAGACTTGAGCTTGGATGTTTGTCCTCTTAATCTCATCAGATTCAGAGGTCTCAGAGTCATAACCTTTGCCTCTCTGATGGTCTTTTTTTCTTTTTCTCCACCTTTGGTGAATCCTTTGACCCTGACTTCATCCAATAGTTGGCGGTTCCAAAAGATTCCTACTAGAAGTAGTGTAGAGAAATGCAAAGTAGTTAAAAATAGTAAAAACAAAGAAATTAATAGTTTTATTCAGCAAGTATACAAATATTGAAATAGATGTTACAGTAAAGAAATCTTTAAAAACAATATTCTTTTGAAATTTCTATTCATTAATAATCATAGTTTTAACAGTAGGTGTTTCAATCTACCCATTTTTATGTGCATTTTGAACATTGCATATTAAAACGCTGGATGGTAAGGGCAAGATATGCATAGAATGCAAAAAATGTGCATTAAAAAAACTAGTACACAATTGAGTAGGATAACTTTACACAATAAGAAAAAATGATGTTGTTTTGGTCATTTACAAATGCCTGTAATTACATGACTATGTTCTCTAACAGCAGTATCCTCTCTGAAACCTGACAGAAAAAGAGGTATTCCATTATATATGAAAATTCTTCCTAGTTTTAAAGAGATATTTAGTGCCAGTTTGATCACTAAATCAGCATACACAATGATTTCTGGAACTTATCCAAACTTATCACAGCAGGATGCGGCCCAATCCTAATAGCTTATGTATGGCTGCTTTATATTATTTTGGTTATTGGTGCTTTCTAGTCTCTTTCTCAGTTGACCAAATAGTTATTTAACTAATACTATTTCTCTCCAAACTCACCTGTAGTTGATGATATCCGAGCAGCCCAGTCTCCACTCCAGCATTTCAGTAGGGAACTCATCTGTGTTGCCCAGATCGCTGAAGCCTACAAATACAATCTCTTAGTCTTCCCAGCCCCTTCCACCAGAGCTAGTGTGGGAAGGAATTCCAATCCTCGCCTCTGTGAGGAATGGAGCTTTCTCAACATTTAGTTTGATGAACTTTGTTTCCAGATGTTTCTTCGCCAAAACGGGCTAGATGCTTGTCCAAAATTTTGCATCTTTGGGAATAAATTAAAGATATAAATTAAATTAAAGATATACGCTTGTACATTTGATTTACAATACAAAGCACAAGAATAATATAAAATACCTGAAGGTGGAGTCTCTAGAAGTGGTAGACTACACTTTTGCTTTCTTTAACCTTGTGCGAAGAAACTTTTCCCTACTTGCATACTTGCATTCATTTCTTTAGGGAATAAACAAACTCAGCAAATTAATGCATTAATTAATGATTTGCCTATGTACTTTGAAATAAGTAATATTTTTACTTAAAGTTATATTTGTAATGTTACAAAATCTAGCAATGAAAAAATGCTATGCTATATTCTACTTTACAAAATATGCATGAAGCAGCTGTTTTCAACACTGATAAGAAAAGGTTTCTTGAGCAGCAAATCCGCACATGAGAATGATTAAGCTTTGCCATCAAATTTAAAAATGTGTCTGATAGAAAATAATTACTTGTGTAATAGAATGTGAATATAACCAAACAAATGCAACATCTGTAAAATCTTACTCGAATTTCTGAGCTTGCCTACTAGTTGTTTGCCATCATTTTCTGTAAAGGCTATTTGAAATTTATAATATTCAGGCAATCTTTTCTAAATATGCGGTGTGTCCCTGGCCTTAAAAATGAATAACCCTGATGTATGTTACACTACAGATCATTTCTACTGCACCATGACATTTATACTGGTTTACAACCATTATTTAACAAATCCCACCCCACCCCACCTCACAAAATGGCTCCCATTGCATCGTCATGGCCACTTAAACGTCTTCGTTACCATGTGTGAAGTAAATTATAAAGCAGACATCAGATGTCTGCCTGTTTGCCAGCTCTGCTTTCAGCTGCATCAGTCAGAAATTTGGCAGCGCCCACCATCAGCTGAGTCTCCACACAAATCTACCCAGCAAATCAGAGAGAAACATATATTTTCTACTCGAAATTACTGGTTGTATAGTTACCTTTAACAGTTTATATAGTGTGATGATAGATTATGTATGTTTATGTTTCTGCACCAAAGCAGAATTTACTGAAGAGATTCTAAATCTGAAATAGTGCTGACGGAGGCGACAACAAGTAAAGGTAACGGATAATATTGTAAGTTGGATAATAAAATGTAAACTAGGTGAAATCTGAGCTCTTGAAATGATGGAGAGCTGTTGGGCATCAGAGTATTTCATATATGTTACTTTTCGTATTGTCTTAGCAAGTTGATATTTGCACCAGAGGGGGAAACAATATTTTGACTGCTTATTTGTCTGTGGACATGTAATTTCAATAATAAAATCATATGCATCCAATCGTAAACGAATAAATCTGGAGCAGGATTAGTACTGACAGTGATTAAACGCATACGATCACAGTTCTGGTTTAATCATCAGTCTGTTTACTAGAGCAGCGCATATCCAGCAGCCGCAGGCCAGTGATTAGTATAGGTTTTTTTTTCCTTCAGGAAAAGCTGACCGTAAAATCACTAAACTAGATAAGATTTATAGTAGAAATGCGTTTTGAAAGTATACTACATTGATTTTGCATGCGTTTGCAGTAAGGTGTAGCCTGAATCTGAGGTGGCTGTTCTTCAGAACGCACGGATTCTTTTAACCCTGTTTAATACTGTCTAGTCTACTCATGGCAAAACTTCAACATTTTTCTTCAGTTTCATTCCAAAACCTAATCCAAGAGACGATCGTAAAAGGTCCCGCACAGCAATAAAATAAAAGTCCCCATCACGCAAATGGCGGTTAAGCCGGCACGAAATAAAGTTGCTAAGGACTCCGGGACTGTTTGGCGAAGCTTACAGTGAAGCAGCTTAAGCTATTCCTATTTTTCATCCAGGTTTGCGTGGTTTGTTTGTAGGGCCGTAGAGTCAGTGGCCAACCTTGTGATGTGTAAATACTGGATATGGCTATAATATAGTAGCCAACATTTGCAGCGGATCAAAAAAGTCAGACTAAGAACACATTTTGCTCTTAGGTTTAAGAACAATTTTGATTTAAAAGTTTCATCCACAAATGTTAATAATCTCTAGTAACATATAATAGTATAATGCTTATTAAATAATAGGCCAAATTATTTTGTATAAAAACATAAATAAATAAGAAGAGTAACTATTATCGCTAAGTTGTTAAAATACAAACATTACTTGCCGTAAAATATATGTGTGTACATTATATATATATATATATATATATATATATATATATATATATATATATATATATATATATATATATGTATGTAGTATATATATATATATATATATATATATATATATATATATATAATCCCATACAGTATATATTTTACAAATATTTACATGCATTTGCATATTATATTTAAAAATTTTGTAATGTACATGCATGTGTATGTTTACATGCACATATTTACAGTACACACACATATAATGTATTTTTATTTTTAAAATCACAATAAATTATTTGACAGCACTTCTAAAACTGTAAAATCACAATAGTCTTTTAGTTTGATTAATCATGCAGTTCAGATTGTTTATAATATATACTGCGTGATATGTACTGCCCTCTATGCAGAAAAAAAAAGATTAGGGTCAATAACGCCATTCGTATGCCACCGAGACTACAAAATGCGATGTGGCCACATACTACATTCCTGACTTTCCAAAAGAATTAAATCCAAAACATTTTCAGCACTGACCTCTGTGATCAACATAGATGTTAATACCAGGGGTAAACAGGTCAGTATGCACGAAAAAGCTTCAGCATGACTTCTAGAGATACTCTGAGATCACGCGCAACTCAGATTTCCAGTTTGCAATTTGCTTCGCACCTATGGGAAAAGCATGTTCTTGCTTATTCCTGCTGTCATTTGTACATCAGCAACCAGTTGAAGTGTGAGACAGCGATAGCTGAATCCTGCACTTTAAAATGAGACATTTCATCCTCAATTCCGCCTCCCAACTGGCAATGTGTATTACGCTTGCATCCGGACCCATTAACAACTCATTTCAAAGCAATTTTCGGTAACAGTACGCCAAAGGCTCAATGACATTAGAGGTTTTGTTGTCTTTGTCATAGACGGTCACTGCCACCAGCGGCTGACTGAGAATGGCAACACATAGCTCGACTGAAACGACCCAGGCTTGAACGCCAGCGTCTAGTTGCCAGACGGGCGAAATTATAAAAGCCGGAACTAAAAAAGCCTCATTATCCGATTTTTCATCTGTACAATTTAATAAGTGAATCCAAGCAGACTGTCTGCCGGAGGCATCAAAAGGCCATTGTTTCCAACGCGAGGGCCAAAAAATCTAAGACGTAATGCTTCCTGATGGTTTAAAAAGTTGCCAAAATCGCACAGGCAGTACCGCTCCGTCCTACTTTATTAAGTATTAACCCAGTGGCAGCCACTGTGAATAGCCCAAATGTAATGTTCAATAGAACTTTCAAATGCTATTCCCAGGATTTGTAAAGCCTTCTTTTAATTATGATGACCAGGACTATTTCGGAGTAACAGCTTGCCCAGACTCACTGTTCTTGATGTGAATAGGCTATTGACCTAGGTAAACAATAAATCTTGCCTTCAGAGAGGCCACTCCTGTGCCGTGATCAAATATAAATTACTACACCTCTTTCTGCTATATCATTGCAATCTTTTATTGTTATGGGACCACAGGCTTCACAAACAACCACAATATACAAGCCAGCCTGAAAGATTCCATCTTCACTCATTTCTTGTCAGACAGATTTGAAACAACTGCAACTAGTTTCAGATGTCACCCAAAACATTACAATACTCATAAAAAAATAAAATAGTACACATTACCTTCCTGATAAGAAAGGCCGTTTGCTATAGCCTCAGGTTGTAGCGAAAAAAATACTAGTGGTGAGAAATGAGTTTCTGTTGTAGAAAAAAAAAAAAAAGATGCAAACATATTCATTATCCACCTGCTGAGGCAATCACAAGAACATAGATTATATGCACTTTCTTGGCAAGTTGCTTTGCTATGACAGGAATTAAATGAATAAAATGGTTCTCGGTCAGTCACTCAATCAGTAAAGTTTCAGCAGAAAGAGAATAGCGGGCTACCAGTCACGGCAATGGTTTGATTGGAACAATTTGAACTAATTTTTAAAGTGTGTATTTTATGTCTAATGTGCACTCAGTGTTTCTTAAAATAAATAAGCTATAGATGCCCCGTGGTTCAGTAAACAAAACGAAACTTACATTTAGGCATTAAGTGAAACAGTTCCCAATTGTTCCAAATGGAAAATCCTCGCAGGTGTTTGTTCCTGGATGATTACATTTTTTGAAGAAAATGATTCATGATTCAAGAACTTGGTGTTGAGAGAATGACTCCAATGAATGATTCAGTCAGCTTTTTTTTTTTAACTTATCGGGTTGAACAAATGACTCAAAGACCCATATACTTTGAGTTACGGTTGTTCTGTTTGCTAGAATACTGTTTTTGAGTGTTTCAGAGTTTACATGCATTTGATCTGGTGAATCAATTTAATCACTTACCTATAAAAGATCAATTGGTTTTGTTATTTATAATTATTAGTATTTTATAAAAAAAAAATTTGGGACAAATTTGTTCAAGCAATAAAATACAAATCACTCTGCTAATACCTAATCTGGAAATAATTTAACCTGTAAAAGTCTATTTATTTAAAATGTAAATGTCTTTTACCATTGATTTACTAAATATCCTATAAGTAAATGTTAAATGTTTTAGGTTCCCCCTGCCATACAGGAGATTTTTTGTTCGCTCTTTACTCACATTAGCATCCTCTATGCATAAGCAAATACCTTCCTGTTTATCAGTTTTGAAAATGCCACCCTAGCAAAATCATTAGCAACCAAATGTGTGAGCGTGAGAGTGCATTTATGTGTGTTTGCTTAATTAATACTACAGAGATCCCGGCGCTGGTCAGAGATGCCCAAGCTTTTAGCATTTTGAAAAGTGCTGTGCACCGCATCACACAGTTAGCTGTTCGTATGCTGAATTCTCGGGGACTATTTCTGAAATACTGCAGAAAGGCAAGTTGTTTTTAGATTATTTTATTTGGAGTTTTTATTGTCTGTCTGATGCTATATCAAACACCAAAGCTAAGCAAATAGAAGATGGAGAGAGAGAGAGAGAAAATGACTTTAATTTGCTTTGTGACCTCCGTCAAAGCAGCCTACATCTGGGGAAGCAAAGTGTGTAGATATGCTAAACACTGAAGGTGCCAATGACTTAGCACCAAAATAAACAAACAGATGCATTTTAAAATGTAAATTACAACTAGATGATGTTTTCACCTTTACATGCAGGACAAATCAAGATGCACAAGTAAATAATAAAATCATAATGCATATGTATGAGTTATACACTTAATTTAAATATAAACAGCTTTGGCCGTTTCTATGGTTAGTTTCTTTATGTGCTGGGGTAAAAAAACATTGTAACAAAACAAGTATGTCATTGTAAAGTATGGTCTGGAACCAGTAATGGTAAGACATCTGAGTAAGATTATGCGGTCAAAACTGGTTTCGAATTGCTAAAAGCACATGCCAAGACTGCATTTCCAACTAGACAGATGGAGAGTTTGAGAACTTATGCTTCATTTGACACGCTTTCAGGAACGCTAATCGGAAATTCTTGATGTTGGAGGACGCTTTGAGGAGTTTTGCTGAGGCATGTTTTCAGTTATGTCCGACACCAGAAGGATGTAAAATTACATAAGTCTTGATTTCAAAGAAATCCAATGAAATTTAATGAGATGAAACAAGAACTTAAAACAAGAATAAGCTATATGCAGCGCTTATGGTACAGTATTTGATACATTAAAATAAGACTTAATATACAGTAGTATGAGGATTTTATTGGCATCGCTGGTATGGAACATCTTGTCTGCTTTAAATGTGACTAAAAATATGTTACATACTGGTGGTTAGGGAAATTTAATTAAGAGGTATTGTCTAATCTGGAAGGTACAGCTTTTTTTCAGAAATCAACAAAAAATTCAAAGAATAGGGTTATTTACTCAATATTTTTAAATAACATAAAATATGGATAGTAGGGTAATCTCGGAGGCATTTAATTAATGCACTCCAATCAGGTGAATCCAGACATTTTTATATGTTTCCTGAGGCCTTCATTGTCAACTATACACCCACCCATCCATTCACTCATCATTACAACATTATTTTTAAGATTAAGAACTGCAAACATCAAAATAATCTGGCAACTATGCTTATGATTCTCCACTTATCCCCTCAAAAATAATAACGATAATAATGGCAAAATATCATTCATTCATTTTAATGATTCATCGTTAAATACATTTCCCAGTGTTCTGAGACCATCTTGCAGTTCCACAAATCTGATCTCCTCCTAAATCTAACAATCTCTTTTTCCATTTATCCGCCTAATCAGAGTGTAATTAAGTGAATTTGAAAACAGAGGAATGGGAATAAAGTTGGTAATAAGCCTGATTAACATTTTGACAGTGGCCCGTGATAGCACACGTTGGAGCATCCCCATTCGTCATGGATAACTCAATCATCTTTTATGTCTTCAGAAAATGGAGTCATTTGCATATATACTGTTTCAATTTACTCAAATAGATCATTTCTAGTTGCTCTTCTGTTTGTTTCCTTCGCACGCCCTCAGTGTCTGTTTCAGGTTAGCTAATAAACTTTTATTGTAGAGAATATCTAGTATACTCTGAAGATCAGCCTGCATGCCTGGCTGTACACGAGCATGCAAGCTGATGTTAATGATACTAGAATGTTGAATTCAGCTGATACAACTCGAAGTCAGTACTCTATTCCATGTTGAACACGGTCCATGTTCCACTGTGCTAAATAACTACAGACAGCATTTTTAAAAATGTCTACATTTGGGTCGTGAGTATCCAAAAGATGTCCTTCATGGCTCTACAGCGGGCGTTATGCGGAATCGCCTGGCCACGCTGCTCATGTGAAAAAAAGGTATTTAGATATACTGAAGTGTGAAGTGGTCACTGCTCTTCATGCCTGGCCCAGGTTTGCGATTAGTTAGGACTGCTCTTTCTCTGGGGTCCTTGGATGGTAATGAATGTTTCTTCATGCTTGCTACCCACGCGGTCGACATTCGTGTCATTTGATCGCTGGGCCTGCTGTTCCTCAGTACTGGTGTGCCTACAGGAAAACCTGGCTACATCTAGCTCTTTCGCAGGGGATATGTGATGTCATTTGAAAACAAAATGATTTATTCTTGGGGAAAATGTTGGTTTCTGCATTGATTTTTAGTGTTCAACTAACTAGCGAGTGTGGATTTTGAGTGCAAATATTCAATATATGTATGTTTTTGAAAAAAAAGTTTCTTATGCTGACTCAACTTTTATTTATTATTATTAATATTATATGAGAGATATCTTAGAAATATTACTAATTTTAAAATAAAAGTATTCCTCTATTAGAATACATTTTAAAATATAATATATCATTCCATGACGCAATGCTGAATTTAATAGTCTTTGTATCACATGATCCTTCAGAAATCATTTTTAATAAGCTGATTTGCTGCTCAAGAAATATGTATTATTATTATCAACATTATCAACAGATTTTGATTAATAGAAAGTTCAAAACAGCTGCATTTATTGCTGCAACTGAAAATTGCTGAACAGTAGTGCACATATATTACTTCTGTGTTTTTACTTCTGAGTAAAACAAGAGGGGAACATGATTCATAGCACAATTTGTCAATTTGAAAGCTGTTTTATTTGCAGAATGCAAATGTACACTTTTTGTGGGTATATGTATACACAATGTTTCATTTCCATGGGAAGGCACGCTAAGAATGTTTATGCTATATCTACACTGTGTATCACCGATAGCGTTGTTGTCTCTCAATTTATTTCCTCAATTGCCGGGGAGGAACAACACTAACAGTAATTATAGCATAGGGGCGCCAGATTACATCTTTGCTTGTGGATTTTCTAAGTCAGACACGCATCCAGACCATTGAGTTTTGGTAGAGCTAATGATGCTGCTAATTAATTCATTAAGCTAAAACAGCATTGTGCAAAATTCAGCACAACAGGCGCTTGGGAATTGCATTATTAAATGCGTAGAAACCATTCTATCAGAGTTCGAGCAGAGGTGAGGCCCGTGAGCCGGAGCTGAGTCGAAACAAGGTTTAAGATCAAAGGTCTCAGCTGATGTGGGGCCAAGTAGGGATTGTTGGGAAGGGAAAAGATTCTGATAGAATGGCACATTGACGAGTTTATTGTATAGCCAGAGGCCAGGGGAGAAAAGAAGCAGAGGTCGCGTGGACTTCAAGACCGGCCTGACTGGCCACAAGATAGAGAGGCAATCAGAAAGCATACAGCCGGGGCAGATGAGAGCTGGGTTCACTAGCACGTGGTGACGGGATGCTCCTGAAGACCATGTGAAAGAGGCGAGCGGTCTGGTGGAGAGAGGAGAGGAGAGGAAAGGAAACAGGAATGAAATGTGACATGTTCTTCCAATGCTCTTCTCTGGGTATTTATTAAAATGTGACTCCATATCATAAAATGAGCTTTGAGCTACGATTTGGGTCGAATTTTAGGTTTTCAGTTTAGTGCATTCCCAATGTTCCAAATAGTAATTAAACATCTAAAATTATCTTTTTTGTAATGCTTTCTGAGAAGAGTTCTCATTTCCCGCTTCGTTTTTTCTCACACTGTGATATAATTGTGATAAGCACATATACTGTACAGTAGTTAAAGGTTATCTAATCCAAAATTAAAATTTTGTAATTGATCACTTAACCTCATGTAGTTCCAAACCTATAAAGCTTTATTCATATTGGGAGCAGCATTGAACTAAGATATTTTGGATAAAAACTGTGAGGCTTTTTGACTTCATTGACTGTCAAATAAATAACGCTGTCAAAGTGTGGAAAAGTATGAAAGACTTCATCAGAATATTTTATCCATCTATAATATAATTAAATAACCTACAAAATAATAATAATTGGATATGTATTTTGCATTGTACATTCAACACCTTTGCCATAATTTACTCAGACATATGTGATTTTCTTCCTCTGGTTGGAAATACAAAAAGAAGATATTTCCCTTTATTTTACGCTGGTAATCATATAAGTTTTTTGATCTCATTGGTTTCATAGTATGAAATAAAATAATTCTATGGAAGCAATGTAAATTCACATAGTTTAATTAGTTTGGTTTAGTTTAATTATGTATGTCAGCAGCTGCATCTATTAATTTCAAAAGTGGGTGCTCTGTATCATGCACGCAATATCTTAATTGTGTGGTCACTGCAATCATTTTTACTCAAATCATAAATTGAGGTAATGCCCTGCAGACACGTATAAAATTTGTCTTATTGGTGCACCCTATTCATTGCATCTGCTTGCACCACTTTTCTACTTTAGCCTTACGACCGAAATGAATAAATTACCTGCCCTCACCCATCGCTAGCGTGGTTTTGTTTACAAATCTACACTAAAGTACAAACATTTATCTTGTCCAGTCAATGCATTATATGACGATTTGCTTCCCATAAAGTCAGTCCTCCAGGAAGACACAAGAAAACCGGCAAGGAGCTGGCTTATATCAACAAATTTGTGGACTTCAAAATGAGTTCTAAAATCATGTTAGCGCACTTCAATTTCTGTCCGTAAATGAAATGACACTTTGTCAAATTCTGAGAGGAATTTTTTAATCATCGTTTGTGTTAGTTTATTTGATTATTTAGTCGGTGAATTAATACAGCCATTTGTACTGACATCTTTATTTAGGTGAGCTTCTCTTCTAGGTCAGTGTTTGAGAATTGCCAAATTTCATGTCAATTGTATTGCCCAGCAAACATCATCATGTTTCAGTTTATAAAATGATTTTAGGCCATGGATGATGGTCAAACAGAAATAGTAAATGAAGCTCTAATGAAGTGTAGATAGTGGCTGCATGGGCTTCAGCATTGCTATCTGCGCTGAGATTTCACTGGACAAAAACAGCCACATCCATGCAAACCCTCTTATTGTTTTAGGTACAAATATTATATACTTCATCATTCTCATCACTACCTGCTTGTTTATGTAACCAGACTGCTGCTTTAGCCTCTGTGAACACTCAAGGATATAGCAGTGATGCCAACTCAAATATTTAAATCTATTATTTTAAATTATGGTAAATAATTTTATTTTGATGGTGCCTCTGTTGATAAGCCAATATATGGAACTTGCGCTCACATATCAACTAACTTTCATTAGAGTAGTATAAGACTGTCTGATTATTATCTGCAAACTCTTATCATATAGACTATAATTTTCTTAAGAACATGTCAATTTATTCTAACCCTACCAATCTACTAATCACTAACACGGAAAGTTAGTTGACATATTATACAAATTAAGTTTTTTAGTATTAGTATACATGTATATACATACACACATTTCCTTATGGTAAATTTATACATGATAGTCTAATTTAAAATATTTCAGTGTTTAAACGAGATTATTTTACTGTAGCCAAGAAGTTTTAAAAATATCTCCCAAAGGTCATTTGACTTCTACAAACTGTCAAACTTGTATACTACTTTTTGCTTATAGAACCAAACTGCATAATAAATCTCAGTTAGTTATTTATATTTTGACAGATTCAATCTCAGACAGATCAATGTCATTTTTTCTATTTAGCTAAACTTATTTTGTATATATAGAGCAATATGCAGATTAGAATCTATCTGTCTCATGGCATAACATAACTGGGTGTACTTTTACTGAGACATGAAATATATATACTTAATAAATATATATCAATGCCGTCAAGAGTAATGCATAGTAAAGGCAGTAAAGCTCAAATCTTTTATTCCTTTTCATAAAATTGTTTAATTAATTTTCAATTAATAAAGCATACATTTCAAGGCAATTACCTAAGAATATCAAGCTAAGACTTCAGAACGCTGCCATTATGCTGGGAGATTTGAAAAAGATGCTTTTGAACGTTAGCATCACACATATCCAGCTTCATATCTATGAGTTTTAATAGATGTAGGTTTGTTCGGTAGCTCACAGGAGTGAGACGTGACAAAGAGCCCCGTTGGATACTCCGTAATCTATGGTTTAACAAAAATCTGGTAAAAAAGGAAGTTGAAACGGTACTGCTGCATCAACTAATGCTCTTTTTCTTTAGGTTTAGGTTTGATTTGTGTAGACATATTTCCCACATGATAGGGCATTAACTTCTTAGCAACAGTCTCGGATATTTCAATTCTGAATCACTGCACACATACGTGTATTAGCATAATAGAAATGCGTCGCATTGAGTTCATACGTGATGAACTCAATAGTGACATTTCCACTTTGAAACTGCAGCAAATATGTCATGTAAGGTACGTAAAAACCCTGTGCTCAGAGGCACATATTTTTATGAGACCAGAATACTGTTTGCATCACATGCTATTAAATGAATAAGCCACATGATTATTCTAATCTTTGTTTTACATGATTGCATTTCTATGTATCTCTTACTCATTCTTCTGGGCCCTGCTTTATTTCTCATTTTCTCTCTTTGAAGCCCTAAAATGAAGTAGTGCTGGTGCTCCTGTAACCTCTGCCAGTGTCTCTTCCTCATCCCTTTCTAAATGACATTTCCAGCAGCTCTACACCTGGGATGTCTCTCCATCCATTCCTCTCGCCAGTCTAAGCCTTGATTAGAGCTCAGGTTTTCAAGGATTCCAGCGAGGAGAAGTTGCTCAGCTCGGCACTGATGTTCAGGCTCCTCCCTACACTGCTTCTAACTATTCTGCTAGCCTTATCCTCAATCTGTCATTTTATTGCTCTCTCTCTTCTGTCGTCCCTCTGAATGACATTCTTCTGGCTGGATGTTTGTGTTCCTATCTCCAAAACGTTTTGTGATCTGATCAGTCAAACCACATTCAGGTAGTCAGAACGGTATGTGACTGCATTGCATTTGTACTGCCATTTAAATATGCATTCTGGATGTGATGAGAAGGACTCATGTACTTACTGTAATCAAACACAAGGGTTAGTGACCTAGGCAGGGTTGCCAGGGTTTACACAAATCCACTAAATTGGTGGGGTCTCCTGCAAAAAATTTGCACTTTATGGGCTACATATTATTGTTAATCTAGCCCACCCCAAGGGAAAACAGAGAAATTGGCAGCACTGACCCATATATAAAATGGTATAGAATAATTTATATATATATATATATATATATATATATATATATATATATATATATATATATATATATATATATATATAAAATATACATACATATATATTTACATTACACACACATACACACACACACACACAATGTACATATTTATTTACATATACCTATGTATATTTTTATTTTCTTTCCAGTATGTATCTAATCCAAAGTAGGTTAAATAATCACCCATCACTGTTGTCAAGATTTAAATAGTTTCACAGCTTCATGCCACAGTAGTCTTATGTGTTTCTGGGAGCCAGTCTTGCATACACTGGCATAGGTGATAGTCCTCCTCACCTTTTTAAAAAAGATCAGCTAACTGATATGCATTAATATAAATTCTTCTCAAGGCTGCAGCTGCAGACGCTGTCAGCTTCTGCTGCAAAATTGAGGAGATCTGTAGTCCTGTGAGTCATTATGCAGTCAAAACTGGTTATAAAAGGAACAAGGTGTATGTCTGGTTTGAACGGCACACTCTATCGATTCACTCAACCATTTTGGGAGCTTCAATTTTCTTCAAAAGCCACCGATAACATTTAATGCGAACGATATCTAAGAAGCAGTACTAATATATAGGCTGTTTTTAGGGCTTCACATGACTTTTCTTTGTAAACATAAATAAGTTATGGCCGGAAACACACTGGCCGATGTCATAAAATGACGCCTCCTTTAACAAATCCACTCGGGGTCCTCCCGCCCCTCAGAGTACAGATATTTTGCCGTTGTATCCCCAGCCGATGAAGCGAAGTTAAGTAAACGTGCAAAAGTGTGTTGGTTTTGCACTTGGCACGGCTCTCTTTTGGGATTTAGGCTGTTGTTTGGGAACTCCAGGTACAGCTGGAATAGGCTCTGCTGTATTTGCTTTGAAAAATAATAATAGTGACTTCCAGCTGAACTAATGGAGGAAAACATCTGTTCTAACTATCACTACAAAGGACTATAAATCCCCCTCTACCCAAATGTATGATGCAGTACTACTTTCTGACATGTTCTTTACAGCCAGCATTTCATGCATGAATTATATGCAGTGTTACAATTTAAAACTTACAAAAAAGTACGTAGTAAATTTAAAATGTTTTTTTGTTTGTTTTTACAATTCTGTAACATTAAGTGTTGGCTGGTTTGTCAAGATTAAAAAGAATTTTAACTGAGAATAATCGCTGTCTAGGAGGCACCAGGAAGATTTTTATGTCAAAAATAAATACATAACTAAATACATTTAGTAAAATGTATGCACAAACAGACCAGCAGAAGATGCAAATACAGATCGCCGAAGTTCTAATTTGATCAAAATCTGTATTTTAAACTTTTAAACCCTTAAATACTGACTGGTAAGATACATGATGAACTGCCGCGTATTCTCACGCTTTTATGCATGTGTATCTAGTTAAGTCTGATAAATGCATTGTTTTTTTTTCAATAATAATAATTCAACTTATATGTAGCCTCTGTGTAAATAAAAGTTTTTTTAGGTTACTGATGCAAGCCCTTCTTCTAAAGAGCACAGTTAAATCTCTGATGTAGGTGTAGTGTCCATAATTACTTTATGTATGGTAGCTTTACTATAGTTGAACTGTTTTAAATGATGAGCAGCATGCATACTTTGAGAAGTTTACCTAACACTGGATTATATATAACCTCAACATTATGCCTTGATAGATCAATTTCTAAGAGAGGAAGGTCCAGTATTAATTGCTATTCAGCTTGATCGCTTCCAGTGGGGCCACATCAAGCCGTAAGCACCTGATTGCTCTATTCAGATTAGGCCTATAGTGACAAAGGACTGAAATGGCTATTTAAGTCATTTAACATAAATCTATATTGGCTTAGTTGAAACAGATGTAAAGCTGCAGGATAAAATGTACTAAGGACAAATAGTTTGCATCCAATCTTATCATTGTCTTCTTACAATTGTAAATACTGTACATGAGGATGGAAGTGACTCAAATGGAACTGGACACAATATGGATCTTAGAGATGCTCTTTCGCTAGTACATGTATACTGGCGGGAACAAGGCCAAAGTGTTTTGATTTTAGAGTTTGGGCTTATTCAAGATCATTGTGTGGATCATAAATTCATTTTTCCATTGTTTTGTATTTGCTTTATTTTCTTTCTCCTTTCTTCAGGACATGCTGAAGGCTTTGAAGACAACGCATTTAGAACAGACGAATTGTGTATGACGTAAAATCCGCAAAAAGATGCAGGTTCAAACAGATTCACTAAGAAGATTTCTGAAGCACACAATGCTATTTTTTTCAATAAGAGCTGAAAAGGAGCATTGCATCATCTTATCCTCATTGTGTAAAAGGTGAGGAGCAAAGCAAAATGTTGAATCCTAGGAAAACAGCCCTTTATACTTCATTGAAGGAAATGCCTCAGCAAGAAGTGCCCTATTCAAGAGTCCCTTAATATGAATATTAATGTGATGTATTCTCACTTACGCTGTGAGAGTTCTGCCAACATCAGCTTTCGTTGGAGACTTTGATGTTTTGAATGTAAGAGCAGCAGAGATTTTGTTTCCTCTTTGATAACATGAAACTTTCTAGCATGTTCGGTGTTAAATGTACAGTTAGCATTTTTATGCCTTTTGAGAGAGAGCTGTTTGGTGTATTTATTATTTTAGACCCAGACACTCTATACGTCAGCCACTACATTCAGAAGGGAATATTTGCATACTTTAATCCATATGATCACTACGGAATTAAAAACCACATGCAAAACACTGTGTAGGTCCCCGATTGTGCTCCAAAACTGGCCCAATACACTGGGAAGCATGGACTTCAAAAGACTCCTGAATGTGTCCTGTGAGTTATCTGACAGCAAGACATTAGGAACAGACCCTTTCTCCAAGGTGAGGTTGCGTACATAAGGGTGTCTAAGCACATAAATCAGCTAATAAGTGTGGTCAAACGTAGTAGAAAATCACAAGAAAATTCCAGGCAACTGAGGGCCGGGTGATGCTAAACTTGCAGTGACGTTGGCCCTCCAGATAGAGTGACTGACACCCTGATCTATGAAGCGCGGGACCAACAAATCTGATCCACAGTCCACAGGTGTCCAACTGCCCCTGGAGAACTGATGTCCTGCTGAGTTTAGCTGCAAAACCCCAAACAATTGCCTGTTAGTACCCTAAAAGTCTGCTCTTAGAGCAGACAGGATGTTGCAAATCAGTCATAATTAATTGCTCCCACCGCTTAGCCCTTTCTCAAAATCACTCTTTTCCTGTTCCTAACACACAACATTCAACATTCTGACTGTTCACTTGTTGTATATTCCATTCATTGACAGATGCCATTGTTATTCATTTAATTTGTGCCTGATCAGTGCATTATTTCATACAAATTGCTTTAGAAAAATAAATATTTTGAACAGATAGTCAGAAGCAAATGCCATTGCTGATGTCAGAATTTTAAATACAATCACATGACAATCATTCTCATTAGATTCCAGCTGATAAAATTATTACTCAGGTTTACATATTTTACGCTTTGTACTCAAATACAAACTACGGTGGATAATTAGTGTGCTTATTGTGTATTTGTGTATTTAGTTTGGATTGCTCATAAAAAGAAGACGCTGTCTTTATCCTTTTAATTAAAGCAATGTTTGCTGTTGAGCACAAATCCTCGTGGAGTGATCCAACTGAGCACAGATAATGGCAATGAAATAATAAAAGAAACTTTGACTAAATATACAAAAAAATTGATCAGACTATAAAAAGTGAGAAACAGATTGGACAAGAGTCTATTCAGTAAGTTTCATCTGTCTCTAGCTAAAGTTCCATCAGAGTAAAAGGGCATCACTTACGTTAACAGCTGTTCTGCCAGTTCAAGACAAGTGTAGCAAAAATATAACAGCGAATCAGAGTTTAGTGAGTGATATGAGGCAGGAGAACTAATTTTGATCCTTATTTTTTTCTGATAATGGTGCAGAGCAGAGTCCCAGTGGTAATTGTTTGCATCAATGATTGCGTTTGATTGACAGCCTGCTCTGTTTATCATAGAAGTCCCTAGAGCTTTACGCTCATGTCACTGGCTGCGGAAAAGCCCAAGCTATGCTCCACATGAACTCAGGACGGTCAAACCCATAATGTGACGCTCCCACAGATGTCACTGCTATATTGGAAAGTAATATTGGGCAACAGATAATTTAGCGTGGACTTTGCCTGGAGAGCAGGAACAAAACAATGCTAAACTGACATTAAAACGATTCATTCTGGTCTGTTCTTTTTTTTTTTTTTTTTTTTTTACAAAAACAGGGTCAGAATCGGCCAAACAGAATTCAGTTTGTTTTACACAATAGCTAAACAACAATCAACACAAAATTTGATAACCAGAAACTATTTCCAGAAATTGAATCAAATCAAAGTACTTTCTCAGTCTAATATGCTATTCTGGTTGTATGAATTTGTGAGATTCATATTAATAATTATTTTTAATAAGAGAGTGAGTGAGTTTTTGACTTTCAAATTCTTTCATTTATAATAAAAACAGAAACACTCACAATCACCACACGAGTGACTTCACAAATACATTTATTAATACACCTACTTCTAATTTCAACAACTCTATATTCTCAATTAATTTAAAATATGCAAATTTAAATCACTTACAACATTATTCAATTCTTTCACCTTTCTAATTTCTTTTTCGTGATAACCATATTGTTAATTTTGCTGTCCAAAAAAATTTAATAAAAATATCAATTCCAATAAAATTAGTGTCTCTTTTTTTATTAAATTGTTATTTAGGGTCCATATAGAAAAACTAAATTGTTTAAACACTTTTACCAACCTAATACAGTATGTTTTCCAGCGTATTAAAAAGTGGGAATCAATGTTTCACATTTTAAAAATAAATGAAAAACAGTTACTTCGCCCACAAAAAGTGACACTTGGTCTCTTGGTGTATCTGTCTGTAGCTAGCCCATGCCATGCACTACCCACCACCATAGATCACCAGTTCTCTCTCTTCAATGGGAGGCTTGTACAAGGTCCCTCCAGGTGCCTTCGAACATTATCCACAACATACTTCATGCCATTTTGAATCTTTAATGTTACAATATTTCAGTTTGGTTTCTCAGACAGCAGTAATATCATTTTATAGAAAAGAGAGAGAGAGAGAAATGAGGAAATATTGAAATGATCATTATCTGCTTGTCACACACAATAACTTAAAATGTAAGAGACAGCCCTAATTATATTATATCTTTGGACACTCACTTTCTCTCCACTGTCCTCTTCACTCTCCTTCTATTTCTTTCTCTGTGTTCTGCTCTTTCAGCTCGGTGAGACAATTTGCCACCATCTGTCCACAGGAGCAAGGGAGAACCTCTCTGGCTGCCCTGTTCAGATCCATTAGTAATGCACTGGGATCTCTCACTGACACTCAATCCAATCACAGGGCAGACTCCGACCTTGTTGTAATCCCACTCCAGTAAGTGGAGACGCCACCGTGGGCCGGAGCACTGCCTGTTGGGCCCTCAGTGAACTCTGCTCCCTGTGAAATGGGTTGGTCTCTCATGGGCGGCATATAAACAACCTCTAGAAGCCTTTTAATTTGGAGATCTGAGCCTTTTACTCCTCTCTCTAAATCCCAGCTTTTAGCAGATTAAATATTTAAAAGATGGGTATTTATTGTCTTTTTCCTGGAAGGAGACTGAAAGTCTGCTAGACTTGTCTGTCCATTTTTTTGGGTGCAATGTCTTTAGTTAAGGACATTCTATGACATTTGGAAGAAAACAATGAGATGATTTATGGATTTTATGATTCTTTTATTTGAATCATAATGGATCCAGTGCTCCGTTCTGATTTAGATAATGCACAGGTGTGACTCTTTACTGACCACTCATATTAAATGCTGTTTGAGCCTGACTGTTTCTCACTACAAACCTATTTTTTTAATGATATTATAATAAAATTATATTTTTTTTGTCCTTTTTATTTTCTTAAATTAAAAAGTAAAAAAATCAAAAATTGATTATATTTGTAAGCATTTGCATTAAATTGTTGCATATGAAGTGTGTGATATATTTTTAAATCATGTGAACCCAAAGAAAAGGCTAGTGTTAGAAGAACAATTCATTTATTTATGTTGAGGTGTAGAACCTTTCACTGCAAAAAACTTTAAAATGAAATTATATACTAATCAAATTGTCATTTCTGTAACATGGCCAGTGTTACAGCTTTCTCTTCTAATTGTTTATTTAAGTGAAAAAACTATGAATATGTTTAGCAAACTATGTTTTGGTTTCGGTCCTAGAGACCTGTTTGGCTGAGAACAGACTCACAACACATCTGGGCTAGTCCAGTCTTTTTGTCATTTTCCTTATATGTTTAGACCAGAGCAAAGAGATCCCAAATTTAGTTGTAAAACTTTTGGTGTTTAGGTTCCCGTGTCTCCAGGGTCAGCACCTGGCTGAAACATGTTCAGAGACTCAAAAGGAGGGTGCACTCTCCTTCAAACAGAATACAGTTCTACCAAGTTCTTAATCTTTTCTATAATATAAGTGATTACTGTGAAATTGAGACCAATTTACCAATCACACCAAGACCTTCAAATGAGACCAGACATGAAAGTGAAGAACAATGAGGTCACAGGAAAGACACGTGACATATAATGCCTTATTCCTAATGAACTTTAAGCCAAGTCTTTTGCCAGGCAGAAGGAGGAAGCATAGATGAGCAGAGGTGAGGAGGGTGTCAGTAAAGCAACAGGGGTGGTGTTGTTTACTCTCTTTTTGAAGTCCTTTTGTTCCTTTGGATATCCCTTCTCAGATTAGTCTATTGCAGTTTACAGGTTTACATTTTGCATCCCATCTAAACATCTTGATATATATGCATCCTCATTCCCTGAAGAAGGAACGAGAGACATCATACGCCAGAGACCAAACTACTTCAATGTATAAAAACGAGTCAATGCGTGATTGGCCTGTGCTGATTACATGCAGCTGCAACTGATCACAGCGCGAGTATAAATGAGCAGCTGGTGGTGGAAATTCAGGTATTCACTGAGGAGCCAAACTGATGACCCATCGCGACATCTCTGTTCGGTTACATACTGTAAAATTAAGAGAGAGACAAAGAGCTGGCTGGAGGTCCTGGAGCTTAGTCCGGTCAATATAGCATCTTAAGGCCCAGACAGGACCGAGCAAAGCTAGGCTGGGTCTGCCCCTCTCCAGGGTCAGCGCTTGCAGGTCTAACAACACCTAATCTATAAAAGGAGTAGTGAGAGCCTTGGGACATAGCTTAGTCCAAACTCTTGCTGCAGGAAGGACAGCATGATTGGGCATCTCCAGAGGTCTTCATATGAGAGAAGAACATCAACTCGGGACGAACAGGTTCTCACTTCAAAGCCTAAGTACGTCTTTTTAGACAATGCTTTCACTAAGCAAGGTGTCTACTACCCCCTTATGCGTAAGTCACCTAGGTGGTACCTCCTCCGTAGATCCCGCCTCCAAGGACCAGACATGCTCGTTTCCAGTGGGGTTTGCTATGCGGGTGCCAAAGGTTGCCCCTGTCTCTGAGCCAGAAAGATTCTTCCTCAAAGGAATTGGCTTGCTTCCTACGCCTACCACCAGGTTTAGCGGGTGCCTGAATGGGCAGGGTCCTGCCATCGTAGCTTGAGTGGAGGCAGCATGTTTCCCCAGAGGGAAGATGTGCTTGATCGCCTCAGTCTACTGGACAAAGTTTCCACTCTTTTGTCAAAGAGGCTGGTACTAGGACAGAAGTATCTCAAGAACAGTGTCATGCATTTCAGTCAGTGAGACACAGCCGCAGATGGAGCTCCTGGGAACACCTATGCAGGAGATTGCACCACCCAGAGACGTGTAGCCTTGTTGCTCGATTGGTGACAATTATTCGCCCTTATAACACTCGCAGATCCAGAAAAGTGAGCTGCCTTCCCAGAGAAAAAGCCTTTTCCATCTGCTTAAACCAGTGTATTATTAATATGAGGTCACTGATGAAAAAAACAAAAACAATTGTCAGTAAATGAGGCCATCAACTCTTGTAACATTCATTTAACATTTCACAGTTCCTCGTTACTTCATTATAATGTGAAGGGATTATTTTCCCATAATGATGTCTGAGCTCAAATTCATTCCTCAATATTTATCTTGCAAGTTTTGCTTTTAGGGTAAACTAATTTTGAGTGCCACCACGCTGCAAGATATTTACTGATTCTTGTGTTTCTATATATGCAAAATAAACAACAATAAACATTATGAGTTCATTTATATTGCATCTGTTAGAAACCCAGAACTAAAGTGATGCCAAAAGGAAAGCTTCATTTATTGATCGCTTGAGGAATTGGATTTTCATATTTGTATTTATTCTTTCTAGTGTCACAGTGATTTATGATAACGGTGATCTATGATATTCCTCAGTGGTCTACTAATCCAGTTCTGCCACATTTATTAAATATTCATTCAATACGGTATGTTTCATTAGAAGCTTTAGTTGACATCTCAATCAAGTCATTGCTGTAGAAAAGCCCTGAATACTTCAGAAAGCTTTCCACATCCAGAGTGCTGGAAGTAATACACATAGGCCTATCCCAGTTAACTGAGAGGAGTTGATAAAAGCTACTTATAAAATCTCTGCATGAGTTAAAAATCTGTCAAGAATCTCTCACAGTATGTTAAGGAAAAGAAATGGATGTGTCTGCCAGAGACCTATATATAAAGATCCATATTTCATCAGTAGCAGTAAATACTTTCAATTTGTGTTCTGTAAAAGTTTGTTGTGCAATGCAATTATCTAACAAAGCTTGTGATGAAGACAAATGTATATTTGCTGGAAATTTGTTCACCTCAAGCTATCTGAGATCTAGTGTCTAAAAGTTTGTTTTTCATCAGAACAGATTTAAGTCACAATGGATCTTCTGGCAGTGAATGAGTGCAGTCAGAATGAGAGTCTAAAGAGCTGATAAAAACATCACAATAAACTAAAAATAATTCACATCACTCCAGTCCATCAATTTACATCTTGAGAAGTAGAGAACTTGTACTTTGTGTATGAACAAATCCATAATTAAGATGTTTTTTTTAATTTATTAATTTATATTTTTTACTTTAATTATTGCTCTACAAAATAAATACAGGTCATAATCAGAACTAATGCTTCCTCCAGCAAGAATATTTGACTTGCTGTATAAATATCAAAAAGTTTGCATCTCAATATATTTTTACAGCCCACTAAGTGAATTCTGCCAAAAACAGATCGTTTTTTTGGTTTATTTAATATTCATTGTGTTTCAGTCTCTTATTGGCCTGTTGGTTGCTAAGTGACACATGACCAGGCCAATACAAGGTAGCTAGACCCATCTAGGGCCAACAAAGGGAAGACTGGAGGTACCATTCAACCCAGCACAGATTCAGCTACATCAACTCTAAAAATATCATCTTGTTCCCAGATGTTGGGTGCCAGAATTAACATACTGCAGCCTCAAATTAGGAAATTTGATCGCATTCCTGATGCCACTGCCAGACAAAAAAATATGACAGCTGTGAAAATGCAATAAACAAGCAGACTGAACATAGAAATGATGGTCAAAATGCCTGGGTTTGCAGCATACACTTCTTATCAGAAAAGGTTCAATACATTATTGTCTTTTTGCTTTTACAGTCTAAAGTTTTATTTAATTCCCATTAAATTTGACAATTTGGGACCTTTTAAATGTATTATATTCATTGTTGGCTGAGCTTATTCCTTTAATGTTGCATTGACGTAATTCTCAACGTTTAAAAGCTGAAATTTACTTATTTTTTAAAAAAGCCAAAGAGGATGACATGGGTTAGAAAATGTAAATGATAGAGTAAATGATAGACATTCCATTTTAAGCAGTTAAAAAAGCATCAAAGAGAATCTACATTCTCTTGCACATTAGATGATAATTAAACCTCTTTAGATCACTTCAGCAGAGACCCATTTGTAAAATATAGCAACCTCTAATAATCATACACCTGTAGAAGAAATGCTAGTATTGCATACCATCGTTTATCTAGTGTAGTTGCTAGGAGACATCATTGATGGCATTTGAACACCTGCAAATAAATAAGTACAGTTGCCATTTGGTGCTTTATATGTCATCTTTAAGCAGTCGGTAGCTGGAACACCTTCATAGTTGGAATCAAGTAGGAATATCTAACATCTGACTCTGGAAAGTCGCCATGCATTGGCTTATTTCCCCTCAAAGGTTTTGTTTGTGTTTTCCACTGAGTGAATATGTCTCCAAAAGGTCATTTATTCTTCCCCATCTGCAAAAATTAATGTACACAAGGTTTCATTGCAACTTTTGTATGAACCAATGTTCTTTCTTTCCTTCATTCTTTTTCATGGATGTAATTCATTTATAATGAAATGTTTTGATATCGGACCGTGAAAGTATCACGCATCCAGAAATTCAAGAAGAAACCACTAACAATAACACTACAATTGTAACACTCAATCATCACGCTTATGCTTAACAGTCGAGGCAACGTGGGAACCTGCTTTTAGAGAGGAAAAATTCAATGTTTAATTTCCACTCAGCTCTTGTTCTGTGGGCTTCAAGACCAACTTGCCCCTTCAAAAAACCCTTCAACTAATGCTTCCATCCAAAAGTGTGTGTGTGTGTGTGTGTGTTTGTGTTTCGCAGCTCGATTTTTATTTTACTCAAGTGTTTAACATCCTTCATGTAAAAACACTGTATGCTTTCAAAGTACTTTCAGTTTGTACACTAAAATGCATGAGGCATATATGAGATGTAACTTAAACAAGATTACAGTAACTTACAAGATTTACAGCTTATAGCTACTTTTTATTTAATGAACACTTTTGGCATGGAGCTGTGGTTATTAATGACAAAACAACACATGCCTTTATAGTTTTAGCTTATCCAAAAACAGAAAGAAAAGTCAATTCATTTTTTGGTAAATACGGTGAAACTTCTAATTTGCTGTGTATTGATAGTAAGTAAATTAATTGTTGTAGTAGTTATGTTATTAATGCAGAATAAAGGCATTAATATGTGCTTTATAAGTACATATGATATGCAGTAATATACAAATATTAGGTTTTCATCACCAATAAATCCAATTCCATAATTCCATATGTAAACTGTGACAATCTTGGTAAAATATTAACTGGCCTTCTCATTTGAATATGGTTTTTGACAGACCATATATAGATACAGCTCAATCCATATAGATGCAACCCAACAGATTTATAATAATATTATACCTTTTACTGGTTATAACATTATGCTGGTTAGATCTGGATTATAATGCTTGACTGCAGTGTCTTTTTAAATACACAGCGTTTTTTTTTTTTTTTAATTAATTTGATTATTGTAAATATTAAAAGAACTGACATATACAGTATGCTATTTGATAATGAGGAATGGCAGCTGAATTATTATTTTTATTATTTATTTATTTATTTAAATAACTCCTGCTAAAATTCATGCACAATGACATGTCAAGCACTTCTACACAGATCAACGTTTACTGTGAGTCATTAGTCTGAAAGCCTAATCTGCAATAGCGGAGGTATTATGAAACATTCACATAATAAAATGTGACATCCATTTATTAACATTTAATTTCTATCAGTTGAATCATATCATGCAGCCAAGTAATCATCAACAACGCCTGTGATTTCAGACTCTATGCATAAGCAATTGCATTCAAAAATTTAAATAAATAAATAAATAAATAATATATTGTTGCACATTTCATTGTAACCTTTTATCATCATTATTTTTTATTATTATTATTAATAATATTTTACTGTGTTTAATTTTAATTATCTTCATTCATATGAAAAATGACAGATGCTGAATATGTGAACATGCACACAAATGCAGAAAATCAGTCACAGAAGACAGCTGCCATTATTTTTACTCTACAGTTCCTGCCATGAAAATCCTTTGCTTGGCTATTAATTGTATTCACTTTCAAACACTTGTAAATGAGCTTCACATGACTAATTAACAGCAAAATGATGCATTATGGATTACACACTGAACTTCTGGCTATTTCTCTTTGCCACCGAAAATGATAAAGAGTGTACGAGAACGCCACTGTCCTTGTTGTTTAATAGGGGCTTATTGTTGTGTATTAAAATCTACCAATTAATCCTGGTCCAAGTCTATATCTAACCCAAAGTCCTGTCAGAGCCCAATTTGTCTTCATAATTGTTTTTAACAATGGCTGGCACAGGATTTATGGTGAGTAAACACTGCTTTAGAGATGCCAGATACTCTCAAAAACACGTTTATGATTCTTTGCGACAGAAATGAATACAGAAATCTTCTTTGAAATGACTTTGACCTTCATGTAGGTCAGAGAATGGTTCTCTTATGGCTATGTTACCCTGTCAAAGACAACAATGATAGGTAAAAAAAAAAAAATTTTACAGCTTGATGCTCTACAAAGAATACTGTATGTAGTCTTTAGTAAAAGTATATACAGATTAATACTTTTGAATGTTTCTCAATAAACTCAAGGGTAGCTATGTTTTTACATGTGTATCTACATTTTTTTTTCTATTTTATTTTATTTCATTTTAGATTAGCTTAGTTTGAAAGAAGTCTCATGCTCACCAAGTCGCTTATTTTATTTAATTTATTTAACATTTAATTGCTAATATAAACAACCATCTAATCTGTGAAAATTCATCATTATATGGAAATGTTTCCATTTTCGAATGACCATATGCTAAATAATGTTTAAATCTATAAAAGAAAATAGAATAATAACAATAAACAGACAAAAAAGCGATAAAAAGCAGAAAGTGTGTTTAAAAATCATGATTATGCAGTCGGTTGTTTTATATTAACTAATAAAACCAACATGTTTTTATTTCAAACTATAGTTTTTGTTGTCTTATTGTACACATTTACCCAGCAGCCGGATTCCTGTAAAATGACTACGAGGTAGTCGCAGTTTACCATCTCTGACAGCCGCATTTGACAGGTCCATTGCCAGAAGTTACCCAAAGGAGGGTTAATCTTTTTGCTATAACACCATTGATTGCTACTAAATGTGAGCTAATATTACACAGAAACTTAGCTTGGAGGAAGTAAATCCTCATTTATGGACAGCACCCTCTTGGTGTGTATTAAAGGTTTATTAAGAGGGTTTTTTAATGTAATAAAGATGGAGTCTGAACATAAATGAAGTCTTAGATCATCCGTGGAGAAGTATAAGTGTGAACATACCTAATTATTTCACCATACGAGTAAGACGGAGATCTGCAGGAGGCCAATTAGGAAGACCGTAAGACATTTTATTCTTTCTTCAGAAATACCATGGGTCATCCGGATGCTTTTTAACAACATATTTCTCTATGTCCTTTGCTTTATTTTTCACTTAACTGGAAACAATTCACAATGGTCACAATCATTGTCTCTTTAATCATTCTCTTTGACTCTTTAATAAAATAAAGCTTTCCAAATGTGGTTTTTCACAGTAATGTGAGAATTTTGGGTTCCCAAAGAACTCTTACATTGAAAAGTTCTCAAAAGAACCATTTTTCCTGAGCGTGAAGGACATTTTAATAATTTAAAGAACCATTTTCCATTATAAAGTCCATTTTCTTACTTTGTGGATGCACATATGCCATGTTTTTAAGAGTGACTGTGGTGTAAAGCAAAATTGTTCATCCAGTTCTCCACTATTATTTGTTGAGTAAAAACAACAACAACAACCGAGACTGAAATTGCCAGTTGTTCAATCCTCAGGGACTCACAAATACCAGCACAACTTAACACTCGAGTAACGGTAGTACAGATGACAGCATACTGCTGTCAGAGTTAGACGTCGATGGTGGTTGTTTCTTTATTTTTTTTCTCTCACCTTCTTAAGATTTATATTTAACCTGACTTCCCTTAGCATTGTGGGAAAAGAAAGTGGTATAGACTGTCTGTGAGAGTTTGCGACATGAGAAGGCAGAATTACGCCCAGCTGCTGTAACGCAACGGTTGTGCCTTTTGTGTTTTTGGTCTGTGCGCAATAAATCCCTGAAGAGATCACCTGACCCTGACTGCTACATTGAATCGTATCTCAGTGCATGAGCAGGCACCTTGGGATACGTGTTAACAAGGAGAGCGAGGCAGACATGGAACACATAGAACACAGTCGTGTGCCTGAATTAACAATTAAAAACAGACGCCAAAGGGATTACGCTCAACTGTTTTGGAACAGCTCTGGAGATGGAAAGCTACAGGAAACGAGCTACTTGATACAAAGGGGAAACGGAGCACTGCGAGACTGACTTTTGTTCTCAATGGAAACAAAAGCATTTTTAAAGGAATAGTTCACCAAAAAAGGACTATGTTATACATTATATACTTATTTTAAGGCCGATCCAAACAAGGAGAGTTTGACATTAAAGATTTCTTTGATTTCAAAAGACTTGCATTTTGATACTGCTATTTAAATCCCAAGAATCAATAGTTTAGTTTATGCCGCTTTATGCCACTCTGCTCATCTACACTGTACATTTTTTTTTACTTTTAATTTTAAGTAGGAAATCAGTTTCAGTATATTTTTGAGTTTTTTCAACTTAGAAACCTCATATAATTATAAGTTGAATAAACTCAAAATCTTCTCGCTGGTTGTCTTAAATTTTTAAGTTTTTTTTTTTTTTTTTTGCAGTAGTAGTATATATATATATATAAATATAAAAAAATAAAACACAAAAACACACAGTACAAAGGGATAGAAGAGTAAACAAAAATCTTAGGTCAAATTCTAGTATGGAAGTAATCAGTCTGAAACTATTTGAAAATATGCAACTACACTAATCACCTAAATAATGCAAAATGACCATATTTGAGATGACAAAGTAGACAATAAAAAAATAAATATATATTTTTTTCAAATGTCGTAAACCAACACTGCGCTGGAATTTGTGCTTCTGTGAATAGTAAACCCACCTACTTTGATTTGATTGGCTCGTTGCTCATTTGATTTTGTCACTGACAAGCACTCTTAGAGCACTGAGGCAAACCATACTAAAAACAAATATTTTTGTCATCCTAACAAATGCAGTGCAGCAAAGCAGTGAAAAAAAGATGTTGTAATCATCAATCAGAGTTTTATTATCAATTTATATAGCTCTATAAGTAAATAAATAATAAAAACTTGAAAGGAGAAATCTAGAGGTGGTCATTATATTACATATTCACTATGTTCATAACTTTTGCTTCATACTTGTTTGTTTGAATACATATTTCATTAAGTTGACAGCCTGTTCAAGCGCATATATTTAAATATATAAAACAAAACAACAACAAAAAAATCTAACATATGAATAGAGATATGTCATTAAAATGTCAAATGTTTTATCATGAAGATGCCAAAAATAACATTTAAATGTTTGGATACCATTCAGTAGTTAATGAACCTTTATTACTGCAGATATTTAGCAGAAGTATTCTGCAGGACATTTAAGGCAATTCTGAACAATCCAAATCAGGATGAGTAAAATTAATAGCCCAAAATTAGCTAATTCAATCTGGGTGCATTTTATGAAATAGGATTTAAATTGATGAGAAACGCATTAATAAACCATATTTCTCGTGTCGCTTGGTTTAAGGCAAAGTGAGATTTTAAATGATGTTATTGCATCATACTAACAAATTGCCTTTATTTTTGCAGCATACAAATTTAGTAGCAAAATGTTCATAAGCTTAATAATGACTTTGTGATAACAAATATTTTTAACAATTATAACTTTTCTGTCATCACCCTTTTATTTTTGCAGTACATTAATTCTGCATTATATTTAAAGTAACGTGTGTTTTTTTTTTTCTTTTATAATGTGTTCTGTTGTGTATGTTTGAAATAATATGTTTGAGGGACAAAAAATAAAATAAAATCATTGCACTAGTATTGTTTTTGCAATAGTTCAAACAAACATTTTCTCAGAATTCAATGACCTGTCGATAATTATTCTTTATTCATGCAAGTTTAATAAAACATTTATTAAGTCCTAAATTATAATATGATGTTTCTAAACGGACAGTTGATTTTTACGGTGATCCATTTTAAGCTTGTTTTAATGAGGTTGTCATAAGAAGCTTACAATGATAAAAACAAATCCTAGAATAATAAACTAATCTTGTATTAGTATGCTACTGAATGAAAAATAAACAGCGAAGTACCTATCTGCTCAGTACCAGATCTCATTCATTAGATATTGCACTGTAAAAAAGTTTTGTTGTAGGTAACTGAAAAAAGTTTATCTGGGAGTAAATTAACTGCTTTGATCTCAAGCCAAAACTATTTACTATTTAGTTACTAAAGAAACATTACATTTCAACAAATTGAAACAAATATTTTTAAGAGTCAGATCAGGTAGGGAAGAAAATGGAAAGAAAAAAAGTGTGTGTTATTATTCATGAGACAGCAGTAATACATGGTCCAATGATGAAAAAGGGTTTTTCAAGCATCAAAAAAGACAGCTTTATTTATTTATTATTTCAATATGCTCTGTTGAATTTACTTATTTTTTTCATAAGCAAAAAAAAAAAAAATCATCATTATTATTATTAATATAATAATGTTATAATAATAGCTTATTATTAGTATATAGTATATTTAGTCAGAATATGTATTTAATATTTTTATTCTTATTATATTCTTTCTTTCTTCTTCTTCTTATTATTATTATTATTATTATTATTATTATGCTACACTCAATTACAATGAAACTATTTGAACTTTGTGTTACATTTTATTTTCATTTTATTTTTAAACATTACTGCATTAATTTTGGTTTGTGCATATAAAACACTCTTGCCTTCGACTTGCATATAGAAGGTTCAGAACAATAGACCAAATACACAAAACCATCTGTGATGATCATTCTGACCTTTAACCGGAAGGCAATTTCCAGGAAAAGTCTGGAGCACTCGAAGCTTTCGTGGTAAACTCCTGACCGTGAATGGAATGAGTGACCTGTCTCAAACCGCTGTACTCGCAAAGCTTGAATTAACAGAAGAAGGGACGAGCTGGCAATAATCAAAAGGAAAGGACGAGGATGTTGGGTATGGCTGGCTGACTGAATAATAACTGTAATCATTGCACAGTTGCTGTAACTCAGAATCAAGCAATTCTTCCTCTACTACAGTAAATAACACGAGACAAATCCTTTAGCCCCTAAGTGAACAGACAAAACTGAAAATATGCTAATATCAGCTCAGGTATGAAGAGAGAGTTAAGAGGATTTTATTAAAAGCATGTTCCATGTTTCTGTAGTGAGGAAAGCATATACTACGAGCTAAATCGTTTCTTGGATTTGTAAGAAGTGGCTCAATGAAAATTCCCAGGTAGTTAATTCCCAGGCAGGGATAATAACGGTCCTAATGAGCTTCTAAGCCCGGCGGATCCCGGCTTTTAGCCGCTTGACGCCCGGCTTTGATCCTGGACCTCTGGTTCGCGGTGGGTCTGTTCTACCTAACGCTAAATTTCCTGAATGCGCTCATCTGCAGGATTCGCGGGCTGGACTGCACCACACCGTGGAGCCGAGGAAGAAACACGGTTCTAGAGCTTGAACCTCAGAGCACATCGCGCATGAAGGATAGATGACTCGAGCTTCAGCGTTCTTTGTGTCCTTCATTCGGAAAATAATTGGATACTGGCTGGCTGGATAGTGGCGCTAAGGCAGTCAAAAGCAATTCAGTCAGCAATTAATTATTCTTTGTAAACAGTGTACTGTAAGTGCGCTTCTTCGTTATGCGGACTTCAAAGAGTTAATATTTATAGGTCAACAGGTTTTGCTAAAACAGCTTATTAAAACAAACAAAAAAACAAAAGTTGCTGTGCTGCCAATGTGTGCTGCTACCCAAAAGCTGAATTAAGCTTCTAACTCTAATGATTTTTTTTAATCAAATATTTAAAATTAAATTAAAATGTTAGCATAAAAAAACACATGCAAAAATAATACAGATGTTCTTTTATAAAGAATATACCTTTTTATAAATATTGGCGATTGCAAGGGCCAATCAATTATTGCTGTGGTTAATGAGGGACCTTGGAGTCACTCTACTAGAGCACTTATAAAGAAGGCATGTACCTGTGAAAATGGAAATAAAT